>NC_085024.1:15253818-15273818 GCF_963692335.1 Osmerus eperlanus
GAGGAGGAAGGAGAGGGGAGGGGTGGTGTGAGGGAAGGAGAGGAGAGGAGGAGGAGGAGGGAAGGAGAGGGGAGGGGTGGTGTGTGAGGGAGGAGAGGAAGCGGAGGAGGAGGGAAGGAGAGGGGAGGGTGTGGTGTGAGGGAAGGAGAGGAGAGGAGGCAGAGGAGGGAAGGAGAGGGGAGGGGTGGTGTGAGGGAAGGAGAGGAGAGGAGGCAGAGGAGGGAAGGAGAGGGGAGGGGTGGTGTGAGGGAAGGAGAGGAGAGGAGGCAGAGGAGGGAAGGAGAGGGGAGGGGTGGTGTGAGGGAAGGAGAGGAGAGGAGGCAGAGGAGGGAAGGAGAGGGGAGGGGTGGTGTGAGGAAGGAGAGGAGAGGAGGCAGAGGAGGGAAGGAGAGGGGAGGGGTGGTGTGAGGGAAGGAGAGGAGAGGAGGCAGAGGAGGGAAGGAGAGGGGAGGGGTGGTGTGAGGGAAGGAGAGGGAGAGGAGGCAGAGGAGGGAAGGAGAGGGGAGGGGTGGTGTGAGGGAAGGAGAGGAGAGGAGGAAGGAGAGGGAAGGAGAGGGGAGGGGTGGTGTGAGGGAAGGAGAGGAGAGGAGGCAGAGGAGGGAAGGAGAGGGGAGGGGTGGTGTGAGGGAAGGAGAGGAGAGGAGGAGAGAGGAGGGAAGGAGAGGGGAGGGGGTGGTGTGAGGGAAGGAGAGGAGAGGAGGAGGAGGAGGGAAGGAGAGGGGAGGGGTGGTGTGAGGGAAGGAGAGGAGAGGAGGCAGAGGAGGGAAGGAGAGGGGAGGGGTGGTGTGAGGGAAGGAGAGGAGAGGAGGAGAGGAGGGAAGGAGAGGGGAGGGGTGGTGTGAGGGAAGGAGAGGAGAGGAGGCAGAGGAGGGAAGGAGAGGGGAGGGGTGGTGTGAGGGAAGGAGAGGAGAGGAGGCAGAGGAGGGGAAGGAGAGGGAGGGTGGTGTGAGGGAAGGAGAGGAGAGGAGGAGAGGAGGGAAGGAGAGGGGAGGGGTGGTGTGAGGGAAGGAGAGGAGAGGAGGAGGAGGAGGGAAGGAGAGGGGAGGGGTGGTGTGAGGGAAGGAGAGGAGAGGAGGAGGAGGAGGGAAGGAGAGGGGAGGGGTGGTGTGAGGGAAGGAGAGGAGAGGAGGCAGAGGAGGGAAGGAGAGGGGAGGGGTGGTGTGAGGGAAGGAGAGGAGAGGAGGCAGAGGAGGGAAGGAGAGGGGAGGGGTGGTGTGAGGGAAGGAGAGGAGAGGAGGCAGAGGAGGGAAGGAGAGGGGAGGGGTGGTGTGAGGAAGGAGAGGAGAGGAGGCAGAGGAGGAAGGAGAGGGGAGGGTGGTGTGAGGGAAGGAGAGGAGAGGAGGCAGAGGAGGGAAGGAGAGGGGAGGGGTGGTGTGAGGGAAGGAGAGGAGAGGGAGGCAGAGGAGGGAAGGAGAGGGGAGGGGTGGTGTGAGGGAAGGAGAGGAGAGGAGGCAGAGGAGGGAAGGAGAGGGAGGGGTGGTGTGAGGGAAGGAGAGGAGAGGAGGAGAGGAGGGAAGGAGAGGGGAGGGGTGGTGTGAGGAAGGAGAGGAGAGGAGGCAGAGGAGGGAAGGAGAGGGGAGGGGTGGTGTGAGGGAAGGAGAGGAGAGGAGGCAGAGGAGGGAAGGAGAGGGGAGGGGTGGTGTGAGGGAAGGAGAGGAGGAGGCAGAGGAGGGAAGGAGAGGGGAGGGTGGTGTGAGGAAGGAGAGGAGAGGAGGCAGAGGAGGGAAGGAGAGGGGAGGGGTGGTGTGAGGGAAGGAGAGGAGAGGAGGAGAGGAGGGAAGGAGAGGGAGGGGTGTGTGAGGGAAGGAGAGGAGAGGAGGCAGAGGAGGGAAGGTAGGGGAGGGGTGGTGTGAGGGAAGGAGAGGAGAGGAGGAGAGGAGGGAAGGAGAGGGGGAGGGGTGGTGTGAGGGAAGGAGAGGAGAGGAGGAGAGGAGGGAAGGAGAGGGGAGGGGTGGTGTGAGGGAAGGAGAGGAGAGGAGGAGAGGAGGGAAGGGAGAGGGGAGGGGTGGTGTGAGGAAGGAGAGGAGAGGAGGAGAGGAGGGAAGGAGAGGGGAGGGGTGGGTGAGGAAGGAGAGGAGAGGAGGCAGAGGAGGGAAGGAGAGGGGAGGGGTGGTGTGAGGGAAGGAGAGGAGAGGAGGCAGAGGAGGGAAGGAGAGGGGAGGGGTGGTGTGAGGGAAGGAGAGGAGAGGAGGCAGAGGAGGGAAGGAGAGGGGAGGGGTGGTGTGTGGGAAGGAGAGAGAGGAGGCAGAGGAGGGAAGGAGAGGGGAGGGTGGTGTGAGGGAAGGAGAGGAGAGGAGGCAGAGGAGGGAAGGAGAGGGGAGGGGTGGTGTGAGGGAAGGAGAGGAGAGGAGGCAGAGGAGGAAGGAGAGGGGGAGGGGTGGTGTGAGGGAAGGAGAGGAGAGGAGGAGGAGGAGGGAAGGAGAGGGGAGGGGTGGTGTGAGGGAAGGAGAGGAGAGGAGGAGGAGGAGGGAAGGAGAGGGGAGGGGTGGTGTGAGGGAAGGAGGAGAGGAGGAGGAGGAGGGAAGGAGAGGGGAGGGGTGGTGTGAGGGAAGGAGAGGAGAGGAGGAGGAGGAGGGGAAGGAGGGGGAGGGGGTGGTGTGAGGGAAGGAGAGGAGAGGAGGAGGAGGAGGGAAGGAGAGGGGAGGGGTGGTGTGAGGGAAGGAGAGGAGAGGAGGCAGGAGGAGGGAAGGTGAGGGGAGGGGTGGTGTGAGGAAGGAGAGGAGAGGAGGAGGAGGAGGAAGGAGGGGAGGGGGGGAGGGGGGTGGTGTGAGGAAGGAGAGGAGAGGAGGGGTGGAGGTGAGGGAGGGGGAGGGGTGGTGTGAGGGAAGGAGAGGTGAGGAGGAGGAGGAGGAGGAAGGAGAGGGAGGGGTGGTGTGAGGGAAGGAGAGGAGAGGAGGAGGAGGAGGGAAGGAGAGGGGAGGGGTGGTGTGAGGGAAGGAGAGGAGGAGAGAGAAAGAAAAGTGTCCCCAATGTTGTCATCTTCAAAGTTCTGCCAAACCCAGTAATAAGCTAAGAGCTAACAGAGGACCCCCCCCCCCCTGCTCCCCCCGCCCCCTTCCTCCTCTTTCTCCCCCCCCCCCCCCCCCATCTCTCCTCTTCCCAGGCTGAAAGATGTATGTCCTGGCTCGTCTATGAAAGTCCACACCATCTGGGTGCTAGAGGGCCCTTCCTTCTCTCTGTCTCTCACACACACACACACACACTATGGCCCTTCTCTGCACGACTAACCAGACCCTGATGTCATCAGAATACTAAGGCCTTTAGATGCTTTGTTATGGCTGCACAACACATACACAAACACAACACACACACAGCCACTCATGGCAGACAGTCCTGGTCCCTGTCTTCTTCCAGTTTGGTGACGTACTCCTGGTGTTGCTTCCTTCTGGCCTGTGTTTACCTGGCGTGGTAAACACAGGGCAGGTAAAACCCCTCGCGCGTGCGCGCGTGTCTTCCAGGGGGACTCGGTGCCGGCGGGCGAGGACTGCGCCTTCCCAGACACGGTGACTCTGGAGCAGAAGACCAGCTGCATCGGAGGCACCAGCGGCAGGCTCAGCCTGTGGATGCAGTGGATGCTCCCCAAAGTCACGGCCAAGCTGTTCGCCCCGGACCCCGCCTCCAAGAACACAGGTACGCCTCCGCCCCCCCCCCCCCCCCCCCGGACCCTCTACACCGACACGGAGGACGCTAGCATGGGTTGGGTTGTCGAAAGTACATTTCAAATAAACTGTCTCTGTCTCCAAGATTCTATGTTTGGTGGATACAACTGGCAAGCGGAAATGAAGGCCTTGGATTTGCACTTGTGTGTTTCTTCAAAGTCCTTCACAGTTTTGTTTTATGTGTATGACGTTACTTGGGTGCAAAACCTGATATTACACAAACACGTGTAAAATCAGTTACAATCATAAGTGAAGGGCCCACTTTGGTCCAGTGTAGTTCATTATGTACTGTATCAGCAGATCCTGTTACAGGTACTGCTCTTTATTAGAGCTCTCCTGCTCCTCTAATGCTGAGTATAAATGATCTTCATTGGTTTATTATTGCTGCTGCCTGTAGATGAGGGGAGTCTGGATTCATATATCACCTCTAGTTTTACTCAATGGAGAGAGAGAGAGAGAGAGAGAGAGAGGGAGAGGGAGGGCGCCAGGGAGAACCAGAGCAAGAAGCAGAGAGGGAGAGAGAGAGCGAGCGCGAAGGAGAGTGAAGAAGACAAATAAATAAAAGGGTGATGAATCTCAGAGAACTGCCGCCTCCTCCTCCTCCGTTCACAGATTTACCGTGGCGATGAAAAGCTCGATTTACCTTTAATTGGTCCCCTTAATATCCCGCATCTGCCCACCAGATCGCGCGGCTTAAGTGCTTTGCGGCGGGACCCTGGTTAGGACCTCACAGAGAAGCCAGGGCTTAAAAACTTCCTAAAGAGGCATTAGACTGGATCTAGTCTTAATATCAGCCATGTGAGTGGTGAGGTGCACCCTGCGCTGATCCTGTGTCCATGACGATGGGACCATCACCCGGGCAACGCTTCGGGATTGTTCCCTATTGGAGCCAACCCTCTCTGTCACTCTGGCGTATCTCATATTGTAAACACGCTCCCCTCAGAGAGCCGCCGGAGCCCTGCAGTGTGATACACTGAGGTCATGTGTTCATGGAGTGTTCAGGAAACGGGATTGTCCTCGGGCACCGAATGGAAACCAGACTCTGTATCTAGAGGTGGTTGTTACCATGGATTGTGTGTGTGTGTGTGTGCGTGCGTGCGTGTGTGTGTTGTTTCTACGGAGCATGTTATGTGTCGGTAGATCAGAGACATAACTTCAGGAGTGTGTCAATTGGCAAATGACTCCACGGACCAGCCATAAGCCCCCCCCCCCCCCCCCCACACACACACACACACATGTCCCGTTCTATGAGTTTATGCGGTGTGGGGGGGATGTGTGATGTGGCTCATTAGAAAAACATCACAAATCACACAGTGATTTACTATCTCTTTACATAGTCCCAAGATCTACACTGCACACACACACACATGCACACGCACGTACAACCGGCACTCGGCGAGCTTTGCAGTCCAGCCCCCAAAGCGCTTGGCAACCGGGCATTGTAGTTACAGTGTTTGAAAACATGCCACCAGTCGAGCCCTTCTCCGTGTCAGGGCCGTGGCCCGGCCCGGTGCGACGGGCTGCGGCCCAATAGCAGGGTCTGGATGAGGTTAGTCATGGCACTCACGTCTGTCCTCACGCATGTGTGTGTGTGTCTCACAGAGATCTGTGTGGTCAGCGAGCTGGAAGACCTGAGCGCCTCCGTGGACGTGCAAGATGTCTACACCAAGATCAAGTGCAAAGTGGGGAGTTTCAACATCGACCACTACAAGAGCAGGTAGAACACGCACGCACGCACACACACACACGCACCCCGATTCCCTGGCGGCGTGTTTGTGGCGCTTTCTCAGATTATCGCCTCATGTCATCATCCCACAGCCAGCTGTTGTCACTAGGGCCACACACACACATACGCACACACGCACACACACACACACACAGGTCTGCATGCCTCTGACTCATCTAGCAGGGGAAGGTCAGGATCTCTGTGGCGTCAACCTGGTCCTCATGCAGTGGAAAACCACTGAACCAGAACCCACTCCAAGTGTGAGGTCAAGACCCAGTCCAGGCCCCCTCTGTCCCAGGCCAGCTGTTAGAGGGCCAGCCGTGGACGTGCCGGTTCTGCTGGTTCGGATCCGAGGCCCGCTCTGCGGTAGAGAGAGAACACTTAGCAGACATTCTTAACGGGATAATGGACCTCTGCTCTGACAAGCCAAATGACTGCAGAACTGCCGGGCCAGGCTCTGCTAACAGAGGTGAATACTCAGAGAGAGGGAGAGAGAGATATAAAGAGACCAGAGAGAGGGAGAAGATCGTTTGGGATCGGAGCCCATCTGAACCTTTCGGATGCCAAACCGGCCCAACACAACAGCCAGCCCTTCAGCCAGCCCTCCATCAAACCAGCCAGCCAGCCCTCCATCAAACCAGCCCTCCAGCCAGCCTGCCAGCCAGCCCACACAGCAGCCTCGTTCACGGCTCCCAGTGTAGTAGGGCTGGGAACACAGTACAGGAGGTCAATGAATAATGACAGCCTTGATTGTAAGTGGAGCAGTAGGAGGGGAGAAGGTGTGTGTGTGTGTGCGAGGGCGGGCGGGCTGAGGTTAGAGAGAGAGAGGTGGATAGAGAGACCGAGATAGACGAGGGCTGACAGTGACAGTTCACCCTCATCTGCTCCAAGGAGCAGCTCTCACAGATTGAAGCTGATGTCTTCCAGCTGCTCGGCAAATGTGTGTGTGTGTGTGTGTATGTGTTTTGGGAGGTCTAAATGTATCAGTCAGGATGTGTTCCACTGAGGAGAGAGATTACAGAGACCCCCCCCCCCCCTTTCTCTTACACACACACACACACACACACACCAACACTGAACTCTTGGCCTCCTGGTGAGAGACGTGCTGAGATGGGAGACTCAGAATGTCTTCCATTTGCCCAACACATTCTTAGGCACCCTGCAACAAGATGTGCTTTGAATGTGCTGGGTCTGCGTAGGTTACACACACCCCCACACACACCCACACAGACACACACACACCCCCACACACCCACCCAGGGGGTTTGAGGTTGCTGACATCACCTCTATTCTGAAGGTCTCCACATGAAGACCTCAGTTCTTCTGCTCTCTCATCCACAGGTGCCGCTATGGTAACACGTGCACTGTGTGACATCATCCTTGTTTGTTGTTGTGTGTAACCAGGTTGCATTCAGACACTGAGTCACACACACACACACACACATTTGCTGCCGTGAAAGGAGTAAAGTGAGTGTGCAGTTGGTATATACATTTTCTTCCAGACATGACACTGTCCTCAACCAAGTGTTTTCTATCAAACCAGTAAAAACCCTATATATAATAACACACACACGTGCACACAATCAGACATGCACTAACACACGGACACACACAGACACACACACACACACACACACACGGGTCTGAGTGTGGCATTGTGTGTCCCAGCAGGGCTGGCGAGGCCTGGCACTCAGCCCACTATGAGGGACCTCTGCTGCTCAGCAAGGAGAACGCAGTGGTGAGGTCACCGCTTAGAGCGACCTATCACGGCACTCCGCTTCTCTCTGCCCTCCAGTCGGTGCCTCCGCCTCACCTAGAGGGCCTCGAATCTCACCTTCCCGTGGAGGTGTGGGGGAGACAGACACCTGAAGCCAGACCTCCACAGTGGTCCAGGGACAGATACAACAGCCATGACGCTCACGAGCTGTTTGGGAACAACTGATTTGAATTTTTTTAGGGAATTTCTGCTTTATTGGGATAAAGTGTGGAGTGACAGGAAATGGCCCAGAGTCAAACACGGGCCCGTGCTGTATGGCCTCAACTTATGTGGTACGCACTTCTAGCCTGTGGAACCAGTAAGCCCCCCTACAAAAAAAAAAAAAACTTTTGAAATGTGCATGTCCTATGGGCTGTTGTATCTGAACATGGTTTACCACGGAAAGGAGAGATTGATTTTTGAGCTCTTGACAGACATGTTTGAACATCGATGATAGTCGGCCAACCTGTTGACAGAGTAATGATGATTCAACAATTATTGGTTGTCACCATGGCTCTGTCTCTCCCTCATTTCTCCAGAGCCTCTGATTGGCTAACGGGTAGTTGAGTAAAAAATCAGGTGTCAGGGGGATTTTCTCTGTGGGTGGGGGGGTGGAGCTTGTGCCATGTCCCACCCTAGGCCTGTCCCTGGGGGATGACATCATGACACAGCGCTCCCAGGATGCTCTCATGCTGTCACCTACTGCTGAGGAGGGCCCGCACACACACAAAAAAACACCGTGAGGCCATAGTGTTCAGTACCAGGCCTAGGTTAAGGCTCCTGGACTGTTGTCCATGTTGAGTCCCAGAGAAGGTAAGAGCAGGTTCTCCATGGAAGGAGAGTCCTCCTCCTGCAGCCCCTGGCCTGAAGGTCAGCAGCATCAGACCATCCAGAAGCTTCTAGATCGACAACCCCTTTCCGGTTGGGTTTCAGTGTTTTAAGACCCTTGATTAGTCTCTCCTCATTTGGGTTTACAAATCATCAGTTATTCCTCCGTTTCCCAGCTTATTAAGTTTTCGCCTTTTTGTTCATTCCCCCTCCCCCAACCTTTCTCTCTCTCTCTTTCTGTTTCTCTGTCTCTCGCTCCTCGGGGGGTTTCTCCTGCTCTAGCCCAGAGGAGGGGGTGCTCAGGGCGGGGCCCTGTGGGGGCGTGGTCCTCTCTTGTACAGACAAGCTGAACAGACGCACCGTGCTGTTCCCTCCAGTCAGCAAGCAGGACTCTTTCAGCCACTTCCCTGCCTTCTTCCCCCCTGTAAGAACCTGGTCTCTGGCTTCCTGTCCTAGTCCACTCTGCCAAGCATCCATAGGCTCTGACATGGGAACCCAACCCACAACCTCCCTGATCTGACACCACTGGGACCAGACAAAGCCTGCCCAGACTTCTCAATGGACCATAATCTGACACTAATTTGTGTTATTAAATACTGTTATTATTCAAGTAAAGATACAGTCCAATATTCAAGTCCAAAACATTAAAGGGCAAATATGACACAGTATTATTATTATATAACTGTATGAAATGGCAGTTGGTGTTCCCTCCACACAGAGATTCTGGATGCTCTTGCAGAGCTAATCTGCCGGTGTGTGATTGATTAAAAAAGTTGACTCGCTTTTCTGTCCTAGAAATATCTTTTAATCACGCCGCTCATTTGAGTTTATTTTCTCAGCTTAACTGCAATTTGAATAAATTGTTCGCAGTAATTGCATCTGACAATCAGTGATGAGATTGTGCAGGAGATCTGGGGGTGCGTGATTAATCTGATATAAGATTTAGATCCACTCCTGGTAGAATGTGATAGCTTAATGCTGTATTTAATTCCCTGACTGTTATTGTAAGACAATCAGGTTTCATGGCAGGCCTCTTAGCCGTAAGACCTATAGTCTCAGTGAGGGAATAGAACAGGAATAGACTGAGTGCTCTTGCTAGCTATCTGGCTGCAGGTTTCTGCTTAGCTGTTAGCTTCAGCTTGGCTAGCTTGCTAATTCTGTTAGCCTCACAGAGAGTTAAAAGGCATCCGTTCTCATTGGGTGACGTATGTCACAGTGCTTCATGGAGGATTTATAGTTCCTAACCAGATTTTGCCCACTACTTCCTGGATGTTTTGTTGTTGCCAGGCAAGTAAATTAATGTTGTGACGTTCTGTTAGGAACTAGTTGAGTCTCCAGAGTCACAGTAACATCTCTCCAGTCTGAGGCTGATGTCAGCCTGTTCCTAGTGATGTCACAGTTCTCTTATCTCCCCTGTCAGACTGCCGCCAAGGTTCTCGAAGTTTCCCACCAGCAGCACGGCTTCCTGTCGATCACCTACACCCAGGCTGTCACCAAGAACGTCCGCCACAAGCTCACCACGCGGCCAATCAGCTCGCGCGGCGGGGGCGGGGTGGAGGGGCTCGCCGACGCCTCGCCACACTACCTGCGTGAGATCCTGCTGACGGCTCAGCCCTTCGACGTGGTCCTCTCCTGTCCGCTGCTGGCCACCGTAGCCGGCCTGTTCCACGCCACGTTGCCGCGACGATACCGCGACCGGGGCAAGTCGTCGGGCCAGCCAATGAGGAGCCACACGCTGACGTCCCGTTGCCTCCCGCTCATCTACATCAACACCAGCGTCATCCGAGTGTTCTGCCCCAGCAACCAGGACCAACACGCTGGCCCAGGTAGACACGCACACACCCGCGCACAACCACAACAGAGTTGAGCAAGCGACTTGCGACCATCTCCTCAACTGACCCAGCAGAAGCTCTGCAGATGTCAGTGTCTGCTAGAGCTCTCAGGAAGAGCATAGCTGAGGTCTGGGCGTGCCACAGCCCTGCTCCGTCCTACGGGACTGTCTATTGTGTTCGAACCACATGGGAGGGCTTGTTGTGTCTGACTGGGGACTTGAGTAATGGACCATGTTCTCATGTTTGTGGTCCCCTCTTTCTCTCTCGGGGTCTAATATGGAGTGTATGTGTGTGTGTGTGTGTCTCCAGAGCCCTCCCAGAGGACAGAAGACACCCTGGTGCTCAAGGTGGGCTCTGTCAGTGTGGCACCCCAGGCTGACAACCCCCTGACACGCAGTGTCCTACGCAAGGACATCTACCAGTAAGTCCTCTCTTTTCATCTCCTCCTCTCGACTCCTTCTCTCATCTCCTCCTCTCGACTCCTCATCTCCTCCTCTCGACTCCTTCTGTCATCTCCTCCTCTTGACTCCTCCTCTCATCTCCTCCTCTCTACGACTCCTCTCGACTCCTCCTCTCGACGATTCCTCTCATCTCCTCCTCTCGACTCCTCCTCTCATCTCCTCCTCTAGAATCCTCCTCTCATCTCCTCCTCTCGACTCCTCTTCTCATCTCCTCCTCTCGACTCATTCTCTCATCTCCTCCTCTCGACTCCTTCTCTCATCTCCTCCTCTCGACTCCTCTCATCTCCTCCTCTCGACTCCTCATCTCCTCCTCTCGACTCCTCCTGTTTTCTCTCCTGTCCTCCTGGTCTCTCGTCTCCATCTGTCAAACTACCTTCCCTGTGTTGTTACACACACACGCACAGCTATTTTTAGCTCCCCTAGACCTCTAGTTTACCACAATCCATTGAAAAGTGTCATTCAAAATGAGTCTGGTCTCATACGTCCTGCCACACTCCATAAAGACGGGCCCAGGAGGAGAGCTCTCCTGGAGAACCAGAATACGAGTCAGAGGGGGGAGGACGGGCAGAGGCGGGCGGGTGAGTGAGAGATGTGTGTGTGTGTGTGTGTGGGGGGGGTTGCCCTCCAGGGGGGTCACAGTGCGGTTAGAGCGCCCCAGTGTGGTCAGGCGAGGCGATGACGTAGCTGCATGTGTGAGAGGGAGTGCGTGTGAGCGTGTGTGACTGACACTCGGGGCTCGTCGGTGTGAAACACAAGACTGTTGATGCAAGGCCCTAGTGCCATGTGGATCAAAGCTGCCAGCTCCGAGCCTCGCGACTTCTGAGGGCAGGCGTCCACCCCTCACAACACGTACCGGGAGGGAGATAGGGAGATAGAGGGAGATAGAGGGAGAGAGGGGGAGAGAGGGGGAGAGAGAGAGAGGGAGAGAGGGGAGGTCTGGGTGCGTCTGGATTGTGTCATAGCTGCCTGGTGAGCAGAGCCAGGGCGAGCCAGGCGGAGGGAGCTGGCAGGCACATGGAGCCCAGCAGATAAAAGGGGAGGGTAATGCCGAGTGCAGCTGCCGGAGAGATGGAAACTGACAGTGGAACCGGAGGGAGGGGAACGTGGACGAGAGGAGGAGAAAAAGAGAACGAAGGAAAAGGGAGAGGGAGAGGAAGAAAAGAGGGTCCACTCCAGCCTTCATTGCGGCTTTCAGTTCGAGTTAGGGCCAGGGTGATGGAGATTGGGGCGAGCAGGGAGAAACAGGAGGGAGCAGGGAGGGAGGGAGAGATAGAAATAAATGGCAACATAGAGAGGGGGGAGGAGGAGAGAGGGAGAGGACAAGGAGAGAGAAGAGGGGATTACCCCAAACTGTCTCCTCCTTCCAGTAATTACAGCTCTGACTCCAGTAGGGTTCGTGTTTGTGTTTACATTTGTGCGAGTGCCCTTTCCAAGTAGTTCCTCAAAGCCAGTGAGATGCCAGCCCCCCATGTCTCCCATGTAGCAGTGGTGTCAGGGCTCGGGAGGTGATGGATGGTGATGCGTGGTGCACAGAGGAGACCCTTCTGGTTCCTGCCTCACCCAGACCCCCCCGAAACCCGGCACAGGGAAGCCGCCGTGCTTATTACAGGACTCTGCGGTCCATAATGCTCCTCTCTGAAGAACCACCGGCACTGGAACTACTGTGCCTCCCACTGCAGGGAGCTATCGGAACATCACCTCCCTCCTCCCCCCCCCCCCCCCCCCCCCCTGGTGATTTACAGCAGTGAGAGAGGCGGCTGGCGCAGCCTCCCATCCAGGGCTCCTCTGGGTCGGACGACGGGACACCCACGTCGTGTCACCAGCCTGGGTGTCCCTGTGACGCTCTGTAATCAGACGGGTGGTCGTGACCTCACCGCTGAGCACTTCCTGTGGCTCTGCCAGCACAGCGAGAGAGAGAGGGGGGGGGGGGGAGAGAGAGAAAGGGGGGGGAGAGAGGGGGAGAGATTGAGAGAGGGCGGGGGGAGAAAGGTAGGGGAGAGAGGGGGAGAGAGAGAGGGAGGGGGGGAGAGAGGGAGAAAGGCGGGGAGAGAGAGGGGGAAAGAGGGGGAGAGAGAGAGAGGGAGGGGGAGAGAGACAGAGGGAGGGGGAGAGAGACAGAGGGAGGGGGAGAGAGACAGAGAGAGAGAGAAAGAGAGAGGGAGGGAGCGAGGGAGGGAGGGAGAAAGGGGGGGAGAGAGAGAGATTGAGATATTTTCAGTGCCGGTAGCCAACTGCCACTGTTGTTTCTTCCCCCCGTGTCGTACAGCAGGTCCAGCCAGGCCTTCAGTATGGTACTGGGTTTACAGTAGGTGACAAATAAGTGTACTCAACTCCAAAGGTTCTATAAACAGGCTCTAGATTAACTTGGAAGCCATTGACAGGTTAATTTGATTCTGTCGTGTGACATATACATGAATAAACATTGATATGTGTTGTACATTAATATACATTAGTTCCCAGCCTGGGAACGACTTCCCTCCTGACCTGCTGAGCTGGAGTGTGGAGCAGGGCTTCATCTCCCTCTCTCTCTCTCACTCTCACTCTTCTCTCTCTCCTCCACCTCACTCACTATCTCGCTCTTCTCTCTCTCCCTCCACCTCTCACTATCTCGCTCTCTTTCTCTTCTCCCTCTCTCTTTCCCTCTTTCTCTCACCCCTCCCTCCCCATCTCTCTCTCTCTCTCTCTCTCTCTCTCTCTCTCTCTCTCTCTCTCTCTCTGCCTACAAGGCCGCTGTCAATTTACACAGCTGAAATCATTTTCCTGACTTGAAAAAGAGGGATTTTTCCAAGTACATGAGCGCAGTCACGGGAATGTCCAGCATGCCTTCAGCCGGACTTTCTTGTGGTTAGGGCTTTCTGTAAAATCTCACAGATCTCTCACTCTTTCTTTCTTTCTTTTTCTTGGTCCTCCCACCCCTTCTCGCTCACTCTCTCGCTCGATGTTGCTCTCGCTCTCTCTTGCTCTCTCTCTTTCTCCCTCTCTCCTCCCACTATTTTTCCAGTTCGATCTTGCTCATGGAACACTTAATTGAAATCCTGTTGTTAGTGGAGCAGAAGGGGCTAATAGGGCCCACTTGTTGAACGAGCCAGGGAGAGCAAGCTTGTCACTGAGGGCAGGCCACCGTGTGACATCACAGACACGTGTGACATCACACGGACAGTCGGACAAACGGATGGAGAGAGAAAGAAAGTGTGGTCATAGAGAGAAATTATTATCTTACAGCCCCCTTAAATCACCTTGTTCCCTCCCCCCCTCCCCCTCCAGGCATTAATAGAGAGAGAGAGAGAGAGAGAGAGAGAGAGAGAGAGAGAGAGAGAGAGAGAGAGAGAGAGAGAGAGAAAGAGAGAGAGAGAGAGAGAAAATAACCATGAAAGGGAGGGTCAGCCAGAACAAACATTGTTTTGTCAGTCAGCAAATGAACCACCTGGATCTGGTCACCAGAAGGAGATATTTCACGTCAGGCCGACCGACGCGCAGGATTAATGCAATCTCAAATTGTTTTTAAAAATGGAACCGCCGTTCGGCCCGAGTAAATCAAACATCCTTTTTTATTAAAGTTCCTCCCCGGAATTTATGTCTGGAGTCCAAGGGGGTTTTGCGCGCAACCCGACGGATGATATTTGAAATAAGCTGGGATCAGTTGTGGTGTTCAGGCAGGCCCAGACAGCGTGTCCTAATGTGAACGGGAGGTTTGAACAGACCCCCAGGGCCCCGCTGCAGCCCCCAGGACCATTATTCTCTCTCTCTCATCGCTCCTTTTCCTTTTGTTGAAGCGATATTTGTCATTCTTTCTGTGGGAAATGTTCCTCAGATCCATGTTTGTCCACGTCCCTAATGACACCAGCTGCCCTATCAAATGACGTGAAGCCTGTCCAGGAGAACATGAGAAGCTGTCACATCCAATGTCATTAATGGGGAGAAGGCGGGGGGGGGGGGGGGGTGCTTGTTTTGGGCTGGATGACGTGAGGTGGAGGGGTTTCTAGAAGGGCTGAGGGCTGGAGGTTAGATGGATTGAGGCAGGAAGGTAGAAGGTTCAAAGGCTGGAAGGTACCGTAGATTGATGGAGCTGGGAATTATGATTGTGTGCTGTGCGTGTCGGTCCATGCGTGCTTATATAGGCCTACTGTATATGCGCGCGCACGCGTGTATATGTATGTGTCCGTGTGTGTGTCCGTGTGGTGTGTGTGTGTGAGCGAGCAGGCCAGCCATGCTGCCTCTGTGTTGTGGGATCTGCTGACTTCTGTGTACAGCCTGTGGTTCATTCCTCGCATGTCTGTGGCCGCTGTGAAGTTGTCCTCCGCCTCGCAGCCCTGTGAGAAGCTGCACCGCAACACTTGTACTCCTCAGACGCCACTTCCAGCCTTAGTGGGATTAGGGGGCTAAAGCAGCCCGTCTTTACTGTGCACTTATGGGGCCATTTTGTCTATATGTCCTCCCCCCGTCCCTCACCATAGCATGGTTGTAGTGAGGGGAGAGAGCTATGAGGACCGCAGAGAAATGAAATAAGTAAACCGTCGTTTTCGCTCCCCTTTTCTCGCTGTCAGCTCTCTTCCTCTTTATCTCTCTCTCTCTCTCTCTGTGAGGGAAAGCTGGGGGTTTAAGTTTAGCACCATAGCAGCGTGCAGCAGTGTGACAGGCAGCAGAGCCCCCTGCTGTGGATCCTGTCCTGCGAGGGCTGAGGGCAGGACCTGGGTCCCGGGCCGTGGTCTTCCTGGTTCTGTCCTTGGAGGATCTGCCCGGCTGTCAGTCAGCACGGGCCGGGTTGTGACAGGGGTCACCTTTCAGCTGTCCTGCACTCGTAAAGGTTCTGGTCCAGGGCGGCAGCCTGTATGTGTGTGTGTGTGTGTTTTTGTGTGTGTGATTCCGCCAGTGCTGCCAAACGGCGGCTCATCCTGTGGCAGGAACCAGGATGTTGGATGCTAAGAATACACACACACACACTTACACACTCTACTCTCTGCTACACAGGACTACAATGCAAAAAGTCTACTGGTGTTACTCATCAGTGTGTGTGTGTGCGCGTGCATGCGAGTGTGTTTTCCACCCATTCCAGCTGCGTTCAGTCACACTATGTTCCTGTTCTCGCTGCTCATGACATGTTGACATGTGAGCATCCTGTGTGTGTGGAGTGACTCCACTGTCCTGCCCCCCCCCGCCCCCCCTCCTGCCCCCGACCCCTCCCCCCCTGCCCCCCGACCCACCCTGACAGATCTGGACCTCAGCAGACCCAGCCCGTGTCGAGGATACACACACGCAGGAATGCGGCAACACCGATAGAGAATGTGTCTCCACCAGATCCAGTTACTTTCCGTCGGATTTATGTGGAAACAGCTTAACGTGATCCATGTGTCACGATGGCAGGTTTGGAAAGACTGGCAAGGGGAGAAGGGGGGAGAAGGGGGGAGAAGGGGGGAGAAGGGGGGAGAAGGGGGGAGAAGGGGGGAGAAGGGGGGAGAAGGGGGGAGAAGGGGGGAGAAGGGGGCGGGGGAAGGAGAGTTGGGGGGAGAAGGGGGCGGGGGAAGGAGAGTTGGGGGGGGGGGGGGGGCGGGTAGGGAAGAATGACAGTTGTTCACATGACAACTGTCTCTTTTGTCCCACGAACAGTAAAACCGGCTCTTGTGATGTCCCAGACGTTGTCTGACAATCTGTGTGCTCCCCACAGATGGACTGAGTTATTCAATCAAAAAGGGTTCAGATTGATTTTAATCAAATAGAGTAGCATTGTACTGAAGCTAAACTAAGCCCAGATCGACTGTGTTTTTAGCGCTGCTTCCTGCAGTACAGCAGTGCATGCTCTGTGTGGTTGCTTCACATCACATTCAGCTCATTTGGGACTCTTCCATCGCTTCCTTTGTCTTAAGAAAACAAAATCAGCCTAAATCAAATGCACCCCAAGTATTTGGCAGTGTTGGGGTATCTGCCCCAGGTCTGACGCAGGGCCAGCAGGCCAGGGTGGAGAGAGAGAGAGAGAGAGAGGCAGCCCTAGCAACCCCAGGAAGGAATGTCCAGATGCCTTCTGAAGTGCATGTGTGAAGCCACAAGCAGGCTGTGGCTGAGCCAGCGCACAGGGATAATGGCTTAATGTGTGTCTAATAAGAGGCCCATTACAACCCCAGGGTGCCCCCGCTGACATGAAACAAGCACGGGCTCAAGAACGGCCCTGCGCAGCCTCCTCTCTCTCTCTCTCTCTCTCTCTCTCCTCTCCTCGTCCTCCTCGTCCGACACCTCCATGAAACATCCCTTCCCGTCCTCCTCCGCTTCCCACGGTTCCTGCTCCTCTTGCCCCGACATCTCATCCTCCTCCTCCTAAATCGTGCAGTTACTTGACGTCAGTGCAGTGGATCGTACTGTAGGTAAGTGGGTTGCGTTTGAGGTACTTCACGGCAGGGTGTTATGTTTGAGGTACTTTACGGTGGCATGGTGCATTGCAGGTACTTGTTGAGGTTCGTCGTGTGCCAGGTCGGGGTTCAAGAGGGAGACCCAGAGAGAGAGGTGAGGCCTGGGTTTGACAGACCCAGAGAGAGAGATGTGAGGCCTGGGTTTGACAGACCCAGAGAGAGAGATGTGAGGCCTGGGTTTGACAGACCCAGAGAGAGAGATGTGAGGCCTAGGTGAGGCACTGGACAGGCAGCTCGTCTCTGGTGGTCCTCTTTCCTCTCCTCCTCTTCCTCTCCTCTTTCCTCTCCTCTCCTTCGGACCGCCAACCTTGCTTCTCAACCCCACCCAGCTCTCAAATCACGACACACACACACAGCTGCATAGTTACGCACATTTAACAGGACCAAAAATTATGAACTTGAACAAATATGCTGTGCTCGATATGTTTTGTGAAATAAGGTCCAAGTGCTGGCAGGACTTGCCTCCATTATGACGAATGTTCAAAGCGGCATCCTTCCCTCTCTGGTTTTCCATTCTAACAAGTGAAAATCATTTGAAGATTTTTTTGTCGAGGACGGTTGTTTCTGGAATGGTGCTCAGATTAGGCTGGTTAATGGATTGATATTATTGCCTTTTTAAAGCCACTTAGTTTGTGTTCAAAGAGAGGCTGGCTGGTTTGATGGAGGCCCAGCTGAGAGGCACATGTGGGCGAGCCAAGACCCTGACAGTGTGCGTGTGTTTGTGTGTGCACGTGTGTGTTTGTGTAACTCCGAGACAGATCTGTAGAATATAGTCAGGCTCAGTACGGACGTTGCCTGAGAAGACTGGGTTCTGGCCTCGTATTCCTCCTTCAAATCTCTTGGAATCTTGTCTACCCCCCCTTTCCTCCTAAACCCCCCCCCCCCCACACCCCCACACACACACACACACTCCCTCCTTTCCACCCGGGACTGGTCAGCTCACAGGATGTTGTCGAGCATTTCCTGCCACCAGAGTGCGGGAGGAAGGAAGCAGGGCGCAGCTTCGTTTGATGTCTGATCTCCCCCCCCCCCTAATGCTTTTCACCTGCCGTGTTTACTGAACAGCTTCTCTGTTCAACAGAAGCACCCGTCCCGTCCTCCCCCCCCCCTCCCTCCCCCCCCCCCCCCCCCCTCCCTCCCTCTCGTAACCGCCCCCTGTTTTATATTCCGTGTTTCCAGGGCTTGTGCAGGGGGTCGTCTCCAGCCCTGAGTGGGTCCTGTAGTTGCGGCCTGTCTCTCGTCTCCCCGGTGCGTTCTAATAGGATCAAGACCCACCAGCTCACACTCGACACACACACGCAGGCTTTATATAGAGCCTCCCTCTGTGGGCCGCTGATATCCCAACCATTGGTTCCTTTCTTTTGGTTTGGTCTTTCTTTTTTGTCGGACTTACTTTCTTTTTTTCTTCTTCTCTGCCTTTACTTCTCTTTTGTTTGGATTTGTTGTTTCGGGGTTCATGGGGGAGAGAGAAGTTTTTTGTGTGTGTGTGGGGGGGGGAGGGGGGAGGGTTCCAGAGCTGCATGGCGCAAGCTGTGGTTGGTAGGTTTGGCAGGGCCGAGCCCTCAAGGGATACTTCCTCCTCCTCCGTCTCTCTGCTCTACTTCATTCTCTCTCAGTCCATCCCTCTCTCCATAGTCTCTTGCCTGTTGCACAGTAAGTTTCACAATAGGTCTGGTGCCCACTGCTTATTGAATCAGTGTGTGGTGCCAACCAGCTTTGAAGAACAGTGTCTGTCTGTCTGTCAGGCCAGTAATACTGTTTGACAAGGACCAGATGACTCAGATTGAATGCAGCTTTACCTCTCCATCTTGCCTCACCTTTCATGTCCACTCCTACCTTACATCTCTCTCTCTCTCCCTTCCCTGTCTCCCCTCTCGCACACCCACTAACACACGTACACACAAGTTCTGCCCTTGTTCCAAAGACGCTCGGAGAAAGAATGAGCTGATGTGGGAAGCATCTGTGCTGCAGGTTCTCCACATGACTTTACACAGTTCTCCGGGCTGACATAAATGTATGAGGACATTATCTCATGAGAAAGTGGTTGTATCCCCACTGTGTTAGACCTCTCCTGACCCCCCTCCCCTCTCCCTCAGCACCGGAGACAAGCCTCAGCCCCGCTAACGACTGATTGAGACATGCGTTTTTAATTCCATTATGTGGAAGCTTCCAGCGCCAAGCAGTTGTATGTCTTTTCTCTTCTTCTGCCTTTTGTGTTTATCGAGAGGTAATTTGAATGAGTACAAAATGTTGTTTAAGGTCAAGGGAAAATGTTTTTTGTTGTTGTGGGTGGGGGGGTGGAAACCTTCTGTTTCAGGCATCTGACTCCTTGTTTGTGTGGCTTGTCTGCCTCGACCGGTAACATCAGTTCAACCTAATCAAATATGGCGATCGTTTTCCTGACTTTGTTTAGGAAAAATTCCATGCTTTATCCCAACAAGGATAAATCCTTGATATGTAATCCCACTTATTTAAACATTTGTCAGAATTAAATAATTGATGTAAACATCTCATGATCAACATCAAACGATTCTGCCAGGGATTTCACATCTGACTGACGGGGGGGGAACAAAAATACCTACAAAGTGCATCTTCAGAACACACACACACAGGGGGAAGGGGGAGGGGTCCTCCAGCATAATGCAAACCACATTGGAAATACTGAACCGCTTAATCAATTTGGAGTGGAAAAAACAGTAGTGGCTCATGATTCTGGATCCATAAAGCGGGCCTAATTTTACAGGGTCATAAAAGACCCTACTGCTCAGGCATCACAGCCCTCAGGGTGGGGGTGTGTGTGTGTGTGGGGGGGGGGGGGGGGGTCAGGAGCTGTGTAATCACACTGATGGGAGGCTCACATCATAAACGGGATGGGGGGGGGGTCGGGGGAGAGCAGGGAAAGCTGGGCTTTAGGGTATGTAGAGACTAGCGCAAGTCAGCATAGCTTTTGAACGATCCAAGGAAATAAAAACACGTATTTTTCATCTTAGTGAGACTTTGGTGAGAAAGGTGGGATAATATGTGTTACTTGCAGATTTCGTGCCGAACACAACGTTGTACCGTGTCTTACTAGACTACTACCAACAGCAGAGCAACTACTGTACTGCACTTTCATATCTTTTCAACCGCAAAATCCATCATTGAGTAAGTGTGCTGACACACTATTTTCAATTACTGTCAAATACTTGTGGTGCGCTTGATTTAGGCAACGTGGCTAGAGAAACCCAGTAAAAGTGTCCTCAAATGGCTCACTCCGAGGCGAACCAAATGCACCGCTCGGTCTCGCGCAGCCTTTGACCTTGCTCTGCCACCAGGACCGCCTGCCTCTTCATGTCCTCTA
>NC_085024.1:15278334-15323334 GCF_963692335.1 Osmerus eperlanus
CCTGCACCTCTTGTGTCAGCGGTGTGGTCTTCACATGACCAATCAAACCTGCTGGACCAGCAGACCTGTCACCCCCCCCCCCACACTGATGTACAACAAGACAATCTGGACCCAATTATAACCACACACACACACACCACTCTCTGGGGGACCCCTGGATTCCTCCCCTCCTCATTTGTCAGAAATGAAGCTTGTTGGTTTCCTCAGATTGGACAAAATCTGTCTTATCTTGATATTAAATCAAGCCGTGTCCGCTGGCCGCCCGAACAAGATAAATGTCGATCGTATTTATCTACACGTACGCCGGCGGCTATGACCTCGGAGGTTTGGACGCCAAACCTCCGAGATAATATGTTAATCATGGACCATGTCTTTCCTAAATAAGGCTTTAGCAGATGCCCTTAGACATATCAGATGAGGTGGTTGGTTTCATGTGAAACACTCGGATCTCTTAGACAGCCAGAGGGGTGGAGTAACAAGAGTATGACTGAACTCAGACGGTCGTTCATGTCTCTCAACCTTGCCCCACTCATGCAGCGACAGTACGCCCCTCTCTCTCTCTCTCTCACCATTTCTCAAACTCTTTCCCCCTCCCTTCCTCCCTCGGCCCTCGTACGCCTCCGAGCCCTGATTAGACGACGGTTGCCGTTGTTTGCGTGTCAACAAAAGACGGTGAATTCCAGTTCCACACCTCTAATGTCTCCCAGCCGATGGTTGTTGTTGCTGTTGTACGTGCTGCCGCCTGTCGTGCTGCAGCGGGCAGCGGCGGGGTCTGGGGAGCCCGGCCGCCCGCAGAACACGGTGGAACGAGCTCGTATGGAAATCACCACTGACGTAGCAGAAACAAACAACACGAGGCGCGCTGTTGCTACATCTGCGTCCGCTTTGAGCCCGTACCGGGGCCGTCTGGGCTGTCGTTTCAGTTCACCAGCACAAACAAACACGCCACGCCTGGAGAGAGAGAGAGCGATGCGAGCGAGAGAGAGGCCTGATTGTCGGACGCAGATGGAGGCTTGCGAGTCCTTCCCCCCTTGCCTCGCGAGTTCATCAGCCTTGCGTCGCCGGCGGCTAAACGCGGTGATGTCATGGATTCTTGGCTCGGTCGAATGTAGGAGAGGTGGGGGGATAGAGAGGGAGAGAGAAGGTGGGGGGGGGGGGATAAAGAACAAGAGATGGGGATAGAGAGAGAGAGATATGCCCGTCTCGGACACGTCCCTTAATCTACCTCACGGTGGTTCAGCTTGTATATGGAAGACTTAGTAGCTGAAGAGAGCGAGAGAAACTACTGTGGCTTCCATGCTGTCCCCCTGTGAGTTCAACTCTGTTTACTCCTAATGACAACTAGCTCTAAATCAGAGCCTTTAAAAAGGCATACCGTTTTCACCTGAGGGCCGTTTGTTACGGATCTCTGGTCATGCCCGTTTTGGCCAGGACGGGCCAGGACGGGGATGTAGCCTACTGTATTAGTCCATAAAACCTTCCCCACGCCCCCTGCTGGTTTGCATTGTTCAGCGTCTGGATTGGTGTAAAGGTGTCTGGTGTGGTGTGTTAACTCTGCCCATCCCCTCCCCTCATCCCCCTTTCCTCCACCCCTCCCCTCATCCCCTCTTCCCTCTCCCCAGACGGGCCCTGGTCCTGGGTGTCCTGCGTGACCCAGGTTCTGAGGTGGAGGACCGGCAGTACCAGGTGGACCTGCAGGCCATCAACATCGGCACCGCCCAATGGGAGCAGCTGAAGCCCGAGAAGGATGCTTCTAAAGGGGGCGTGCCGGCTGAGGGCGAGAGGAACTCTCAGAACCCCGCCCTGGAGTGGAACATGGCGAGCAGGTGGGGGGGAAGCTACTCACGCTCTCTCTCTCTCTCTCTCTCTCTCTCTCTCTCTCTCTCTCTCTCTCTCTCTCTCTCTCTCTCTCTCTCTCTCTCTCTCTCTCTCTCTCTCTCTCTCTCTCTCTCTCTCTCTCTCTCTCTCTCTCTCTCTCTCTCTCTCTCTCTCTGTCTCTCTGTCTCTCTGTCTCTCTCTCTCTCTCTCTCTCTCTGTCTCTCTGTCTCTCTGTCTCTCTCTCTCTCTCTCTCTCTCTCTCTCTCTGTCTCTCTCTGTCTCTCTCTGTCTCTCTCTCTCTCTCTCTCTCTCTCTCTCTCTCTCTCTCTGTCTCCCTCTCTCTTACTTACTCACTCCCTCTCTCCAAGGATCTATATGGCCAGAGTCAGGTGCTGTGTGTATGTGCTCGCGACGAAGGTGTGTGTGTGACCCCTCTATACATGCTCCATATCATCTGAGTGCTCTTGCGGGACGTCCCTACTATTTATTTAGTCAGCTTCCTCTCATGCTGCTTTCCTCTCCGTACACAGTCATAATTACAAACCCTGTCATTTTTTTTATTGAGCCGGGAGCTAAAACAAGCAGCAGTTTAACGGCCTGTTTGGCCTAAGTCCTTATTTCGAGGAGGAATGGACCCAAAACTCCCAGGATCTCAGGCAGGGGCTCCAGATTGGTTCTCCGTCAACTAAAAATAGACCCTGCAGAAGAATGCAGAACAGAGCAGAATCAACACCCTGCTGATAGAGACTGACCGGGCCTGGGTCAACATGGCTGGGAGTCAAACTCTCACACACACACACACACACACATCTTCATCATACTGAAGGTCAGGTCCTATGTGTGGAGCGGAGCCAGGAGACTGCCTGCTAGACTTCTGGACCCAGAGCACTTTGTTATTACTGAGACCTGTCTAGCCTCATTTACTCTGTGTACGTCTGTCTGTGTGTGTGTCTCTTCACATTAGCTAGCCCTGAGGCCTGTTGTTACCATGAAAGGCACAAGCTAGCTATTTATCTTAGTTTGTTCTGAGGCTGGCTGACTGACTGACTGACTGGTTCACTGGTGCTGTAGGAAAACAGCTTCTGTTCCAGATCCCCTTCCATGACTGTAATTAGCTGCGTGGTTGGAGGCTGTCCCATGACCAGCCAGCCAGATGTAGGCAGCACACTTCACAGTGGAGCTGCTAGGGAGCACTCAGGCGGTCACTCACATAACTAACGACTCTGCATAATATGTGGAGACACACCACCTCGAAAGTTCCCACCTTTCCTCCCATCCAGTCCCACGCTCTATCCCTCGCCCCCTCCCTCCCTCCCTCTCTCCACCCTTCCTCTCCCCTCCACCCTGGGGCGCTGGCGGGGTCGCTGGCGGGACCCCCTGGTTGCCGGGGTGAGTTCACGTAGTTTCGCCGGTCTCCGTGAGGCTCCGCTGGCTTCCTGAGGTTTTGCTGAGGAAATTCCAGCCACATGGTCCTGCTGACAGGATCTGTCCGCGTGATAGCACGGGACCCAGGTTTTAGGAAACAGGCCGTGGTTGGGAGGCTGTGAACTCTCTACGTTCTCTCTCTCTCTCTCTCCCTCCACCTCTCTCACTATCTTGCTCTCTTTATCTTCTCCCTCTCTCTTCTCCTCTTTCCTCCCTCCTGCTCTCTCTCTCTTTCCTTCTCATTCTCTCCATCTCTCTCCCTCCCTCCCTCCCTCCTCTCTCCCTCCCGCTTCTTTTGTCGTTGTGGATCATCCCGTGTGAGTCATAACCTTACCACACTCAAACACAGAGACGTACTGTACATATTCATACACACAGGCATTCAAATCCCCACTCCAAATCCCTCCAGGGGGGTCTCCGGGCGGGGGCAGGCAGGGCTCTCCTCTAACCCGAGCCACAGGCCACGTTTGTGGGTAAATGGAGCCGTGAGCCGCCCCCTCTCTCCCTGGTGAATGACGGCACCTGTCCCCCTGCAATGAGACACTCTCTGTTTCACTCTGTGTTCGACAGAGATTACAACCCATCAATCACCCTCACCCAGATCACTTCACCTCGAGCACACACACACACACACACGTACATACACACACAGAGCAGTGCACTAACCCTAATCCCTCAGAGACACTGGTAATGCCTCTCTGTAGAGCACAGTAGAATGTGATATTAGGTCTGGTGGAACCATGCCCCAGGCCACCTAGGAACAGGGATCTTTTCCTGTGTGTGTGTGTAATCCGGGCCGACTATAAATATTGGAAGCTCGTCTGTTTGATTGTTTTAATACCAGCAGATGTAGCAATTAACACCACCTTATAAAGTGAACTCGTATATTTGTTTTACTGCTAACAAATGTTCTTGAAAATATGACTTGATTGTGGGAATGAGTGTTAACCCAACAGGCTCCAGTTTACGTTGGGAGGTCTTAGCGTGGGCTTGTGTATACAATTAGGGTGTGTTCCCAATAGAGAGTTGTCAAATAACGTCTCGCTTCGCTCCCAACGCTTTTCTTGCTGGAAGCTACAGACTGTTGGACTAGGAGTTTGAAACCAGCTCCGTTATGGAAATATTTCACAGGTTTTGGCCTCGTAAGCGAAAATGGGGTTTGAAGTCTGTATTTAGAGTCGAGTTGAAGAGTGCTGCTGGTTTGAATTTGAGTCGCCAGAGAGAAGTTTGAAAAGTCTGTATGTGTTTGTCAGTTAAGATATAACATTGCTGGGCTTGTAGATATGTGTGGTTTAGGTCCGAGTTGAACAGACATACTTGGACAGATGGGACCATTCAGCCACCAGAATCCAGTCCTCACTCTAGTACCCAGTGCTCACTCTAGTACCCAGTCCTTACTCTAGTACCCAGTCCCCACTCTAGTACCCAGTCCCCACTCTAGTACCCAGTCCTTACTCTAGTACCCAGTCTTTACTCTAGTACCCAGTCCCCACTCTAGTACCCAGTCCTTACTCTAGTACCCAGTCCCCACTCTAGTACCCAGTCCCCACTCTAGTACCCAGTCCTTTAGTACCCAGTCCCCACTCTAGTACCCAGTCCTTTAGCAGTCCTTTAGTCATTTAGCAGACGCTCTTATCCAGAGCGACTTACAGTAAGTACAGGGACATACCCCCCGAGGCAAGTAGGGTGAAGTGCCTTGCCCAAAGACACAACGTCATTTGGCACGGCCGGGAATCGAACTGGCAACCTTCTGATTACTAGCCCGCTTCCCTAACCGCTCAGCCACCTGACTCCCATATAGTACCCACCAACACTCTAGTACCGAGTTAGGCTGTCTTCACCCAGTCCTCACTTTAGAACCAAGTCCTCACTTTAGAACCCAGTCCTCATTCTGGAACAGACCTCAGTTTAAAATCCAGTCCTCACTAAAGAACTCAGTGCTCACTAAAGAACCAAGTCTCAACTGTAGAATACAGTCCTCGGGGAATGCAGTTTCTCACACACACTTAGACAAATAAACACAGTCTCAGTATGTTTGTAAACATTGTGTGTGTGTGTGTGTGTCGGACGCAGCATCAGAAGACACCAGGAACGCCGCGCCCTCCTCACTCCCATCCTGACTGATTTCTCGGTCCGCATCACCGCCGCGCCCGCTATCATCTTCAGCAAACCGGTATCCCCCGACAACGCTCAGACCGAGGTCAGTACGGCAACAGCACTAGGACAGACTTCCTACAGTCTTACGTTTGTGTTTTTGGAGGATGTTTCACTCGAAGCAGATGTATGAAATGGTTATTCCTAGTATATTGTAGTATGCCTGTAGACTACTGCACTGTTAGATGTGATGTGTAGATGTGAGTTTGAGACTTGAGGTCAGTGTGCGTGCCTGCGTGCGTGTGTATGTGTGTGCGTGTGTGTGTACGTGTAGTGTAGGCGTTTGACCTGGGGAGTGGACGATCCCTGTGGAGGCCAGAGGATCTCGGTCCAGCTGCTCCTCTCTTCTCCCCCTTCTCTTCTCATGCATCCTGACAGTCCCCATTGCAAACGGTTCACAGCTCATCCCTTCTTCTCGCTGTCACACACACACACGCGCACACACGCACTTGGCGTAAACACGCTGATTGTATGCGCGTACAAACCCGCATCCCCTTTCTCTCCCTCAGAATCTCTCACACACACAGTGATTTGTTGGCTTCGATAAATGGAGCTCCTCCAAGCCAACAGCAACACAAACAGACAGGCAGTCAGGGAGGGAGGCTGATAGCAGGGAGGGACACCGATACAAAACAAGCGTACCATCCAAAGTTCAAGCTCATATTTAGTACATTTCGATGTATAGATAAGCGGTGGATAAAACAACATGTTATAGTACTAAAAGCATCTCTCTCTCTCTCTCTCCCTCCTCCTCCCCCTCTCCGTCCCTCCAGGAGATAGTGGTGTGTGGTCACTCTCTGGAGGTGAACGTGACCAGTAGCCTGGACGTCTACCTCAGTGTGGCCCAGGTCCAGCTTCTCCAGAAGCTTCTCCGAGACAACATGGTGGGCAGCGACACACCAGAGAAGACCTCCGAGGTACACACACGCGTGCAGACACACACACACACACACACACCCCCCCACACACACGGAGACACACACACATGAACGCATGTTGGGCCGCTGAGAGCTTCACAGCATCTCCTTGAAACCTCTCTCCTACCGTAGGTGGTTGCTAGGGTGTTGCTAGGGTGTGGCCAGGGCGTCGCCAGGCCCTTGCGTGACGTTCACCCCCTGGAGTGGCCTTATAAGGAGACAAATCACCCCTCTCGGGCCCGGCTGCTCAGATATCCAGCCCAGCTGTAGATATCACGGTGCCGTTCTCAACCACCGCCCCGCTACGACTACATCTCCCGCGGCCCTCGTCCTCTTCTTCTTTCCTCTTCCCCCCCCTTTTATCTTCTCCTCTTTTCCCAGCCTTTCTCTTCCTTTCTTCTCCCCCCCCCCCTCTCCTTCTTTCCCCTCCTCTCCTCTCCCTGTTAAATATTTACTCCCTATAAGCAACAGCCGCTCCCCTAATCTGCCCTCAGTTTACTCTCCTCAGCTGTAGCTCTCAAAAGCTGCCCCTATTGTTTACCAGAGGGCTACACACACACACACACACGCAGTCGAGCTCCCCGTACGTTCAACGACTCAAACACACACACACTCGCTAACACACGTGCACACACATACAGACCCCTCGCTCGCACACACAGCGTGTGGCTAGACCGGCGCCTTTGCCCCTTGTCTGTGAGTTTAATAAAGCGCTCTAATGGAACACAATCTAACAATATTTACCTCCGCGGCGGTGATGAGCGGAGTGTTGTGGGGGCGGGCGGGGTGGGGCCGGGGGGCGGGGGCGAGATAACAGAGTGATTTTACCGTCATCTACGGCGTGGATGTTTACAGGGGCGGGGAGGGGTCTGGCGTCGGAGAGCCGCGTGGAAGCCAGTCGCTCCAGTAATTGTAATTCAGAACGCAGAGGTCACGACGGAGGAACACGCACACGGACGCGATGTGCTCTGGCTGGATGCACACAAACACACACACACACACAGAAGCTCTGCTCCTACTGTACACACCGGGAGGTTCGTCATCGCAAACACACAATCACACGCATGCAGAGAAGCAGCCAACCCTTTTTGACCACACACACACACACACACCGCAGAGGCAGGGTAAACAGCCTGATCCCAGGGGAGCAGTCTCTGGTCTGGGAGGTGAGATCTCTGAAGCTAAGTCAACAGTGTTACTGCTGTCCCTGAACAACCAGCCCAAAATGGGTCTCACTCAACTACCAGAAAAAACACTCCTATTAGCATTGTTTGTGTGAATGGAATGGAAGGAACGAAACGAGCGCGAGTGTGTCCGTACTGTAGCCTTTAACTGTGTGTGTGTGTGTGTGTGTTTTAGTGGGTGGTTGGGTGGGTGGAGGTTAGACAGTCAATCTTCTAGAGGTGAGTTACATCTGGTTCTGGTTTAGGTGGGATTCTGGACCCTTCTACAGGGGTTCATCTGGGTTCAGGGTAGCTGGATACTTCCTCATTGTGCTCCACTTCCTGGTCCTGGTGGTACAGCCCAAAAAGAGAGAAGGGGAGGGGGGTGGGGGGGGGGGGTCATAGGGGTCATGTTGGTACACCCAAAACAACAGGCATGGGTCATAATTTAAGCACTTGACAGATGGAGCCAGATTTATCTCAGAGTTTGCACTTCCAGGGCTTAGTCTCTGTGTGCCCGGTGATCAAAATCAAGCACACCCCATTACATGTCAGTGTTTGACTCCGTCCAGGGGGGCAGGTCAGTGTGATTGACCCCTTCGCGCCACACCAGACCTGAGGTGTCGTGAGCCCCATTCAGCATGCTGCAGGGCCCTCTGGTGGTCCTGCAGGGTACTGCAGGTCCCCAGACCACTGGCCGTCTTTCTCTCCGTCTCCCTCTGTCCCTCCTTCTCTCTCACACTCTCTTTCTTTCTCCCTCCCTCTCTTTTTTCCCCTCTCTTTCTCATGTTGATCGTCTCGAACAGCCTTCTGGGCAGGCATTTCAAATGCTCTTTTCCTCACAGCTGTGTTTTATGTGCACTAATTAATGAGTTTTGTGAGGAGGGTTGAACACACAGACGTACACACCAACTCTGTCACACACACACACGCGCTCAGAGAGACACACACACACACACACACACACACTGGGCCATGTGCTTTTACCACATTGTGGTGAAGAGAAAAGCACTCCGTGGGCAGGCAGGGGAAATCCCATATCCTTCCTCCATCCCTCGCTCCATCCCTCCTTCCCCTGCCGTGCCCTGGGATGCTGTCCCTGTTAGGGAGCAGGGTTCTGGACGGCCTCCTGTCACCCTCTCACCTCCTCACTGGCATGCTCTTCATCCTCCTCCCTTTCGCTCTCATTCGAACCTCGCCATCCCGCTC
Organism: Osmerus eperlanus; assembly: GCF_963692335.1. Lineage (NCBI taxonomy): Eukaryota > Metazoa > Chordata > Actinopteri > Osmeriformes > Osmeridae > Osmerus > Osmerus eperlanus. The sequence goes on from NC_085024.1 coordinate 15,287,021, forward strand.
TCTGGTTCCCTTGTCTGACCCCCTTTTTCTCCTCCTTTGCCATCTCCTTCTTCCTGGTCTCTCTCTTCCATCTCTTTACTCCATCTACTCGCATGCACATGCATGCTGCGGTATATACTGCATGGAGGGCAGTCAGTGAATGGGGGGGTCCTGTGGTACGTATGTTCAGGGTGGCTGTATGTTCAGTGTGGCTGTATGTTCAGTGTGGCTGTATGTTCAGGGTGGCTGTATGTTCAGTGTGGCTGTATGTTCAGTGTGGCTGTATGTTCAGGGTGGCTGTATGTTCAGGGTGGCTGTATGTTCAGTGTGGCTGTATGTTCAGTGTGGCTGTATGTTCAGTGTGGCTGTATGTTCAGTGTGGCTGTATGTTCAGGGTGGCTGTATGTTCAGGGTGGCTGTATGTTCAGTGTGGCTGTATGTTCAGGGTGGCTGTATGCTGGTGTTGGTGACAGGCTTGGCCCAGCCAGCCCGCCAGATCCTCCTGATCCTCCTGGTGTCTCCCGAGCTCAGGCAGCACTCGCAACATCTCCCCGGCTGAGTGTTTCGTAAGCCGCAGCCCCGCGGCCTTCTGAGCTGTGATAGGGCCGTGTCTGTCAGGGAGCCAGCCCCGAGAGGTGAGACAGGGAGCTGATGGAGGGGGGGGGGGGGGGGGGGGGTGAGAGAGAGAAAAAAAGATGAAGTCCAAATATCAAGCCAGTGATGTCTGAACAGGTCGTCCTTGTTTTCTTTGTTCCCTTTGCTTCGGTGAAGCATAATAACTATAGGTCCTTAGAAAGACCCCTCCCTCTCTCTCCCCTCTCCCTCCCCTCTCCCCCCTCTCTCCCCTCTCCCCCCTCTCTCCCTTCCCTCCCTCCCCCCTCCCCCAGCTCCTTGACATCTGTCCGCTAAGCGCCGAGCCGCAGCTTATCTCCAAACGACATATTTTCCTAGCGAGTGTTCATCTCGCTGCGCTTCGTTGTTATGAAACCGTACCTCGGGGTGAGGAGCTCTCAGGCCCCTCCTCTGTGAACCAACTGCTAATTGACAGCCAGTCAAAACAACTCACCTACGCCACGCCGGGTGCCAAATGGTTCGCCCCAGATACCCCCCCCCCCGATAGCACGACCATGGCACATTCTTCTGTTCACCTTGGTAACGTGATCTGTTTGAGATCAGTAGCAGCTGAATTGCTCACTCTCATCGGTTTGTGGAAATTGGCGTGAAACCTCAGATACCATCAGAACTGTGGCGTTCTTTTAGAAGGGAGGTGGGAGCGGCGGGGGGGGGGGGGGGGGGGTGCTGGCGTTGAGGCCCTTGGCGTGACCCACGGATCAAGTTCCACTCAGGTGAGGGGGGGTGGATGGGTGGGGGCTCCTCTCCCTGTCTGGGGGGGAAATGGGGTCACAGACTCAGGGGAGCAGTAAAGGCAGGGCACACCAGGCCATCCAGGACACACACACACAGTGTGGATGCCAATGTAGGGTTGAATTCCTGCCTGAGCCCATTCTCTACACCTGTATAAGCAAGATTCCACTTAGAATAACAGGTGAGAGAGCGTATTGGGTTCTCTCCCAGTGGATAAGGTATTGAAGAGAGAGTGCGTGTGTGTGTGTGTGTGTGTGTGTGTGTGTGTGTGTGTGTGTGTGTGCGTGTGTGTGTGTGTGTGCGTGTGTGTCTTAACTCTGTCCTCCCACTCTGTCACCATGAGTGTTAAGTGGTATGTGTTTCCACCAGAGCAAACGGTATGACTGGAGGACAGTTCTTACAGTGACCTCCTGCCTCTACGTCCACCTCCATCCCCCTCTCCTCTCCTCCCTTCCATCTCTCCACGACACCACCATCACAACTGGCATCAGCTCCAGAGGTGAAGTAAAGGAAGGATTCTCTCCTCTACCGCCCCTCTCTTTAACTCCCTCGGTAAACAAGGCTAGTGCCAGAAGTCGCTCTCCATCCCGTGGCCTGAGCTTGCAAGAAGGAGAGAGAGAAGCAGAGCGACGGAGAGAGAAGCAGAGAGAAGCAGAGAGAAGCGGAGAGAAGCAGAGATATGGAGAGAGAGAGACTGAGCGAGATAAAGGAAAGAGGGAGAGAGAGAGAGAGACAGATGTGCAGCAGAGATGACAACATCCGTATGGCTCACTGTCCTCCGCGGCCACCTGGGGCTTATCCATCCTCCTTATCCCTCCGTCCATCCCTCCCTCCTTCCCGCCATCCAGGGGTCAGGGGTGTTTTTGTTTGCGTTGCTGTTTGCTCCGCTTGGTAACGAAAGCAGCCGCCGCGCGGGGACGACCTCGCGGGCGCTCGCTGATGACATCATGACGGAGCAACGTTTGAAGTGGCAGGCGAGCAGTCGCCTGAGCGACAGTGCTGTCTGAGGTCTCCTTTGTTGCTGTTTGTTGAAACACAATGCAAGCTAATGACGTTAGGGGACGCTGGAAGAAGCTGTCAGTTTCGACCTAACCCCCCCTACTCGCTCTGACACACACACACACACACACACACATGGCTCACACACACAATACACCCATTGACCGCCAACTGCTCCAGAGCCCAGCCCACTATGGGACCCTTGGTGTACATAAACACCAGAGCCTGAATATTAGATTAGTAGATTAGCCCTCCGCACAGTCTAACCTAAATAGACGTGCTAATGGCTGATTAGAGCCAGTGGTTCTTGCTTTGTCTGCCTGGGAAACAGAACTGACTCTGCCAGCCCCTCAGCCTGGACACCAGCAGGAAAGACAACCCCGGGGTATCTCTCTCTCTGTCTTTCCTTCCCTCTCTACATATCTCTCCCTCCCCCTCTCTCTATACATTATGCTGGAAAAGGACGTAGCGGCGTTAAGGCGAGCTGCATTCTGGGTAGATGAGTGTGGCAGCGTGGCTGTAGCTCGTTAATTCCCTCTGATGCGATCTCCATCCACGGTGTTTGTTTTCTCTAGCACTTGTGGGGTGATCCAGATCTGGTAACTGTCTCCTGACGGATCTGAACGAGCTCTTGTTTGCATTCATCACACACTGGATCACTCGAACATGGGAAGCGATGGTGCACACATGCGGCTACAGCTGACAACATACTGCCAGACTGTTCACCTATAGTTAACCTCTGGGCTTGGGGGTTGGGGTCTAGAGATCAGCTTGATCAGTGTTTCTGCTCCTCAGGCTGGAGACAGTGTTTCTGCTCCTCAGGCTGGAGACAGTGTTTCTGCTCCTCAGGCTGGAGACAGTGTTTCTGCTCCTCAGGCTGGAGACAGTGTTTCTGCTCCTCAGGCTAGAGATGGTGTTTCTGCTCCTCAGGCTGGAGACAGTGTTTCTGCTCCTCAGGCTGGGGACAGTGTTTCTCCTCAGGCTGGGGACAGTGTTTCTGCTCCTCAGGCTGGGGACAGTGTTTCTGCTCCTCAGGCTGGAGACAGTGTTTCTCCTCAGGCTGGGGACAGTGTTTCTGCTCCTCAGCCTGTAGGCCTCTGTCTGCCAGAGCTCTGGAACATCAGCCTTGTGACACTGTGCAAGCTCGCTCAACGCTGTTTTTGTGGCAAAATACTTGTAAGCAAACGAGGGCCTTGTGCTGTCGGGGTAGACGAGGGTTTGAAGTACAATAAATGAGACAAGACTGGGAGCGCCAGGTCTCGGTTGGACCGCTCTGCACTCCACAGGGAGCAGATTGACTCATTCTGTTCATTTCCAGACCTTTCTGTTCTGCTTTTACTGCTACAGGTTTGGTAATTCTTTCTTTGTTTCCGAGCCATGACTACAAACTGCAACTGAAAGACACAAGTAGGGATAGGCCGCTAGCTTGGATTTCCATCTCTACAGAGGCCTGTGTGCTTTTGTTGCACACATCCCCTACTCTCTCTCATCCTTCTGACTCCACTCTGCCCTCTCTTCTCTTCCCCTCTTCTCTGCTCCACTCTCCTGTCCTCTCTCCTTTCCTCTCCCTGCCCCCCCCCCCTTCCTCCAGCGAGGTGGGAAGTCAAACGTCTGACCGAGGGCCTCAGGAATGTCAGCAGGCTCAGATTATGACTGTCCCCGGATGTTTGGTATTCCCTGTCCACAACGTGCCATCGGTGAACAAAGAGGCTCTCTGACGAGTCAGGAAAATATCCTGGCCTTGTTGTAGTTCTCCTCCCTGGTCCTGTCCGAGGCTCCGAGATAGACAGCAGACCAAACCATGCTCTCTGGCGCTGGGGCCGTTCCCTGGAGCGGCGGCGGCGCACACACACACACACACACACACTCTAAGACACACGCTCACATACGCAAACTTTCACACACACACACACAGGTTCACACACACACACAGCTAAAACACAGAGCTCCCTAGAGCTGGTAGACGGCTCCGGGGCCTGTGTTTTGGAGTGTGCTGTGTGTCTAAAGTGCAGTCGACAGTCACTGGGAACCACTCGGCACCCATTTGCGAGCGCCGGGGTCGCGACCTTTCCGCTGCGCTTTTGTTGTGGTTGAGCTTGAGAACAGAGCAGGTCGCCTTTGTTGCTCGAACAGAGTTCAGCGTCTTAAACGTCCCCTTTGATGCCTGCTCTGCCACTGCTCTCAGAGAGCAGTGACATCACATTATAAATGTACCCCCCCCCGCCCAGCCCCCTGTCTGGAAAACTACCAGGGTGAATTGTGGTCTTTATGGCTTTCAGTTAAGTATTATTATTATTTCCCTCCAAATGAGGTATTGTGTCAGGGGTCTGTAGGTCACCAGAACAAGGTTTGCTCCCTTGTGTTCCTGTTGTAACAGAGACCAGAGGGGCCCAGCGTGGGGTCAGCTTGGAACCCCACGCTGGGCCCCAGGTACCACGCCCTCAACCACATCCAGACGTGACCACAAGCCTGCCTCAATCTTTTCAGTGTACTGCTGGCATCACCAACGCAGTGTCTGTTAGTGCCCATTGTGTCCTGCTGGGATGTGGGATTGATTTAATCTTGATTAAATTAACTATGGACCATTATACCCAATTCATTTCAGTATAAATGGACAGTAAATGATATGGTTCAACAAGTACATTCAGTGTTGTGTTTCTGTGTTCTGTGGCCAAACAAGGTCAGGTTTGAGGCAGAATGAAGACGGTCTTAAGTCAAGCACCGACCCTCAGCATGACGTGGTGCAAACAGTGGCGTCCCTCACTGATGATGTCACTGACTGACCTGTCATTCAACCATGATGTCACTCACTGATGACATCACTGCACTGTACTTTCATGATGGTGTTTAGGAGCGCGTCTGGAGTGGTGTCAGCTGAGCAGACATGGATCATCCAAAGGGGGATCTAGCCCACTTGACGTCAGCCATTCTAAAGCTGCTGCATAGCTACCACAGGGACCTCATAATGCCCAGTAGTGAATGTCCGTACCAAAGCTGTTAACCTTAAACATGGCCAGTCCACTGGTAGGCTTCCCCAAGTCCTGGACTGCCTCCCAGGCATGATGTGAAGAGATTCATCTGCTCAATGTGGAGCTCAGATGTCAAAGTCTCCACATCGCTGCCGTCTGCCAAACTCGGCGAGCGTGTGGCAAAGGATGAGATGACAAGTAGGACCGTGAAGCGCTGGCCCGGGCCAAGCTGCTCCCAGTCCAGCTGGGACGGGGGTCAAATGTCACACAGATGCGTCAAACATGACTGGCAGGTTGAGGTTTTGCGGTTTCACACTTCAGAGGATGTTCCGTGATTTCTGCCTAGCGACAGTGAGGGGATGACCTCATGATTGGCTAGCTGTGGAGGGTTTGATCAGAGGTCTGGAGAACACGCTTCAGTTCAGCCAATGGAGAATAGAGAGTAATGACTGGAAAAGGGGATTGAAAGTCGGGCGAGGCAAAGAAACATGTTTGCATTTCTGAATTTATGACTCTCTGTCGGTGGCTAAATTGGCGGATGTTTGAGAGAACACACACACCTGCTGACCCCCCAGGGTGAGGTCACGGCAGAGTGGGGCACACTCAGACTGTGTGTGTGTGTGTGTGTGTATCTTTATCTTTGTGTGTGTATCTGGGTGTGTGAGTATCCTTTTTTTCTCGTGTTCTCTCGATTGTTCGCCTTTTGTTCTCTACATTGTATAATCTAAATATAGAGGAGTATTTGCTTCGAGTGCACTTTGTCTGTTCTGTGGGGAAGAGAAGATTGGGGGAATTTGCTGTTAATTGTAAGTGCATGTGTGGGGCCTAAGTCTGGGAAGATGGGGAGAGAGAGAGGGAGAGAGGGAGAGAGGGAGAGAGGGAGAGAGAGAGAGAGAGAGAGGGAGAGAGGGAGGGAGGGAGAGGGGGAGAGAGAGAGCATAAGGGGGAAAGGGATATGCGAGGAGGGGAACGAGGAGGAAAAGAGGAGGAACAGAGAGCGAGACGGCGAGGGGGGGTACAGTATATCATGCGTTAGCGCAGGAGTGGAGGAACGAAGGCGAGGAGGAGAGGAGCACATCCTTTCCTCATTAGGAGGAGGAGGAGGGAGGAGGAGGAGGGGAGAGGAGCCAGGGGGATATGGCAGGCCGGGCTGTAGAGCAGCCCCTGTCTAAGCTGCTGCCTTTTGAGAAGCCTCTTGTTCTGGGGCCCTTTGATGACACTGTTTAGAATGGGAAATATCTAATAAGTCAAGCATTCCGTTTAATGTGCTGCCAGACACTTTTCATATAGGCCTGGAGGTCTGAAACACTATCTCCACCACCACCACCACCACCACGGACACTTCACTCTCCTCGCAACGCCGAGGAGAGAGAGGGAGGGAACAGAGAGGGAGGGAAGAAAGGGAGAACTAGAGAGAGATTAAAGACAGAGAGAATGGCAGAACAGGGGAGAGAGAGCGAGAGAGAAAGAGCGAGAGAGAGAGAGAGAGAGAGAGAGAGAGAGAGAGAGAGAGAGAGAAAGAGAGAGCAGAGTGTGGGAGAGGCAGCTAAGAAGACACACTGAGTGGAGCTAATAGGAACCATGTGTACCAGGGTTTGGGCAGACGGGGGCGGGATAGGATGGAACACGCAGCCCAACACACAACAGTTCTCTTTTATGGATTAATCATGATCACACCGGTGCACAGCAGTAGCCCCTAATTAAAACAGACTTCTCAGCACTAACATCACATGGTGTGTGTGTGTGTGTGTGTGTGTGTTGGAACTGAGGGGGTGGCTGGTCTGCTAGGCATTAAAGAGTGATGAGGAAGAGGATGAGGAGGAGTGTTTAGTCACGTCACACCTGCCTGACCCCTGCGGTCACCCGCGACCTTTAAGTTCCCGGATCAGAAGAGGGACCCATGTGGGTGTTTTTCCCCGCTGAACGTTGATACAGCTGAGGAGAAACACGTAGTCTAAAGACGGCTTCCTGTTCGCCATCCACAGACCGCACCGCTCGGCCGTATGTTTCCAGCGCGAAAATCTCCCTCTCGATGCCGGGCCACGGGGATTGCCTGGCCCCGTCTCGGGAGCGGTGCGGCTGCCAGCGCGGGGCCGAGACGTAAACCCGGCGCACTCTTTCTCTCTCATGACTCACATCAGCTGGGACTGGCACATCTGTTAACACCGGGGCACACACACGGCTCCACCGCCCCGCCACACAAGCCTGTGTTTCCAGGGCTTCCAAGAGACTCTGAGGCCGGAGGAAGTGCAGCGACATGATGTGAAGACCACAGCGCCCAGAAGGAGGACTTGCAGAGTCCCCCGGGCTGGGTCCAGATAATGCTCGGTCGCTCAAGTCGATTTGTCCATGGTTTCAATCGAGTTGGGAGAGTGCACTTATAAAGAGGAGAAAAACAAGCCCCCTGAACAAGAAAACAAATCCACTTCGAGCCTGGGCTGATTGTGTTTCGGATGCGTTTCTCTCTGTTGTGTTCTCCCGCGTTGGACGTTCTGCTCCAGTGTGTTGGGAGGGCACCCGGCAAGGCGTTTCTCCTCCCACAGCGCTATTGGAATCACGCGTTTGGACGTGTCCCGATGCAAAGTCCAGCACACACGCCAAACACACACTTTGGGGTGTCTGTGCGTGCGTGGGGCTGGGAGTATCTGCACGTCGGGGGGGGGGGGCGCGCGTCCCTGCTAACGTGTGTGTGTGTGCGTGTGTCTCCCCCAGGCGCGTGGTCAGGAGCAGCAGCGCGGCCGGGCCGACCCCAGGGGCGGGGCCTCGTCGTGCGGCCGCAGCGGCCAGGACAGCGGCTTCGGCAGCGACTCGGCCCGCATCCGCATCGTCCAGATCGAGCAGCAGAGCGGCGCCAGCCACCACCGCATCGCCCGGCCCTCCCGCCACTCCACCATCACCAAGAACCTCAGCTTCATCCCCTTCGACGTCTTCCTCACCGCCAGCCGGCTGTCCGTCATGACCTACGCCTGCTCCAGCCCGCCCAAGGCCTCCGCCGCCGCCCCTGCCGCCGCCGTCCCCTCCACGCCCACCCCAGCCTCGCCCGAGGGGAGGGAGGGCGGAGCGCGGGAGAGGGCGGGGAAGAGTGCCCTGAACCAGGCAGGGAGCCAGACGGACCCGGCCTCCGGCCACGCGCCGCCCCCAGACCCCGCCGCGGACCCCGCCCCCCACGTGCCTCTGGCCAGCCTCACCGCCGACGACCTCCTCAACAGCAACACCCAGGCGGTGCCGGGGGCCGGGCCGGGGACCCCGCCCAGGGGCAGCCTGCTCTCCCTGGACAGCCTGGCGGCCCCCAGCCGCTCGTCGGCCAGGCAGGCGCTGGGCGTGACGGTGGTGAGGCAGCCGGGGCGGAGGGGGGCGGGGGACGCCCTCCTGGAGCCCCTGCTCCACCTCCAGGTGGCGCAGCCCTCGGCGCTGGTCAGCTGCCACCACCGGCGCCAGAGGGCGGAGCTGTCCGTGTTCGACCTGGCGCTGCGCGGCGTGCCCTCCCACTACCAGTGTCAGGGTGAGGGGGGGGGGGGGGGGGTACTAAAGAGGCTGGGGTGCAGAGGGAGAAGGGGTGTGGGGGGGGGGGGGGAAAGGAGAAGGATGGGGGGGTGGGAGAGTTAAGTTTGAGGTGGGAGAATTTTTCTATAAACCATGGTTTCGAGCCTTTGTGATATCGATTGTTACTGACACCCCCTCCCCCCCCCCCACCTCCCCCACCCCCAGACGCAGGAAAGACCCTGCCCGAGGCCCTGGACTACAGTGTGTGCTGGCTGCAGACAGTAGCTGGAGAGACTGACAGTAAGACAGGCATCCCCCCTCCTCTGCTCTCACTCCACATCAAAGACTTCCTCAACGGACCAGGTGGGGCTCGCTCCTCTCTCTCTCTCTCTCTCACACACACACACACACACACCCGTGCAGACACACACACACGCACAGGTACACACTCATTGACAAGTGAAAGCATACGTCCAGCAATGTCAGAGGATATGTCAGCTGGTGAGTATCTATGTCCGACTAGACATGAGAGAGGTTTGAAGTACAGCAGGGGCTCAACAGGGGAACACACACACACACAGAGTAACTGACCACACACACACACACAGCGACTGAACACACACACACATACAGGAGAGAAGACAAAGGGCTTATTCTGTGTGTAGGAGTGGGATATCCCCAGTGGCTGTCACTCTGGGAGATCAGGCTCCTGTCTGTGATACTGGCTTCCAGGACTGTATTTATAGAACAGCCCCACATCCATATATGGTCTGTAGCCCACACAGGGATATTTAAGGTTCGGAATATGAAGTTTTTGACCTTTAGTATGGAAGGGGCTGTGTGTGTGTGTGTGTGTGTGTGTGTGTGTGTAAGTGTGTGTCCAGCAGACCCCTCCAGGCCGTGGGTGTCGATGATCTCTATGGGAATAGGTGTGTAAACACTGCACACACGCGCATCACTTCCTGCTGACAGCGGGAGCGGATGAACCAGCTCTGCTGTCCACCTGGACACACAGTCCAGCCCCCGGGAGGGCTGAGGCCGGAGGCTGGGGATGGGGGATGAGACTGAGGCCGGGGATGACAACAGAGGCTGGGGATAAGAATGGAGGCTAGAGACGGGGTACGAAGCAGGAAAGTGTGACCATATTAGAGGCTGGGGCTGATAACCAAGTATGAACAATAGTGTCATTTAACCTTGATTCATCCACATTCAGAGCAAGATCGACAGAGCTTCCTGTAGTCTTGCTGTGATTACGTTATTAACTCTAAACATGTCTAATTAGTGTGTCTGGGCCTTGCCAGGGCTGTGAACCCAGGACATAAGACACAGCGCCAGGTTCACTCTCCCCAATGACAGTCAGGTGTTACCTTGAACCACTGAGGAGATGGACTCATGTGGAGTATGACACACACACACACACACACACACACACACACAGCTGAGACAGGATCCAGACCCAGTGTGAGATTGCTCCGGGTCAATTCCTGTCCTCCCTCGGAGATGGAAACATCTAGAATTGACCACACATGCTACCAGTCCCTCTCCCCGCACACACACACACACACACACACACATGTGCACACCGGTCCCAGAGCACAGGAGACAGTGGGAGAAGACATCCTCCATTAGCTGGGCTGTTTGGTTTGACAGCCCCTGATGTGGACTTCCTGTGGAGGCAGCGAGGGACAGAGAGAGGGAAGGAGGGCAGCTGAAGAGAGAGAGGGATCGGCTTTGGGGGATTGATGAGAGGGAGGGAGGGAGGGAGGGAAGGGAGGTTGGATGGAGGAAGGATGGAGGATTTGTCAGTTTATTTTTCTCTTCAACACCAAGGAACTCATCCCTATGGCTTCAGCAGATGAGTCCTCTCTTTGTTACATGTGTGTGTGTGTGTGTGTGTGTTTGTGTGTGTGGGGACGCGTGTGTCATCATCAAGGGAGGCAGAGAACAGCTGCGTCAGGTACACAAACACAGTTTCAAGGCTTTTGTGTGTGTGTGTGTCCTCTAATTCTCACCCCAACACAACCACACACACACAAACACTCTTCTCTAGTGTTTGGAAGGGTCAGTGAGAGAACCCAGAGTAATAAGAGCTACCACTTGCAGGAGAACAAACCCAGTACTCCATGCTAGAACCAGCAGGTGATAGATTAGCCAGAACAAATTGGAAACATTAGAAGGTTTGTCCCTGGTTCCTGTCATTGCCTTGGAGTAAAGAGATGTTGTCAGTTACTGTATACAAGCCCTTAACACACACACACACACACCGCCTTGTTCTGCTGAAGTCTACAGAACAGAACTAATATGATGCAGATGACATGGCAATGCCCTGTACCTGACACCTCCCCAACACACACACACAGACACACACACACAACACACTAATTGAAGGCACGGCCACCTGCTTCTAAAGGGGTGCGCTGTGAGGAAGTCAAGCGTGAGAGTGGGACTGAGGTATCAAAGCAGGGAGAGAATGAAAACAGTGTCAAACCTAAACTGCCCTTCCCAAGTCACTGTGTGTGTGTGTGTGTGTGTGTGTGTGTGTGTGTGTGTGTGTGTGTGTGTGTGTGTGTGTGTGTGTGTGCGCGTGTGCGCGTGCGTGCATGTGACAGGCCTTGATCTCCCAGTTTACCTGGTGCTAATAGAGGTTGACACCAGAGAAGGGCCAGCCAGTGAGTTCTCCAGCAGGGTTACATTAGCCTCCCTGGGCCAGACCCAGACCCTCCAACCCCACACCCTACCCCCCCAGAGCCCCCCACACCCTATCCCCCAGAGCCCCCCACACCCTATCCCCCAGAGCCCCCCACACCCTATCCCCCAGAGCCCCCCACACCCTACCCCCCCAGAGCCCCCCACACCCTATCCCCCAGAGCCCCCCACACCCTACCCCCCCAGAGCCCCCCACACCCTATCCCCCAGAGCCCCCCACACCCTACCCCCCCAGAGCCCCCCACACCCTATCCCCCAGAGCCCCCCACACCCTATCCCCCAGAGCCCCCCACACCCTATCCCCCAGAGCCCCCCACACCCTATCCCCCAGAGCCCCCCACACCCTACTCCCCCAGAGCCCCCCACACCCTACTCCCCCAGAGCCCCCCACACCCTATCCCCCAGAGCCCCCCACACCCTACTCCCCCAGAGCCCCCCACACCCTACCCCCCCAGAGCCCCCCACACCCTACTCCCCCAGAGCCCCCCACACCCTATCCCCTCCACTGACCTGTCCATCACCCCAACCCTACCTCTGGTCAAATCCCCTTCTTTCTTTCTCTATCCACCTCTCTCTCTCTCTTTTTTTTTACTCCCCCCTCTCCCTCACCATGTCCTGCAGCTTTCTCGAAACTCTAGGTGTTCTTAATAGGAACCACGCCGCGAGTGCGAACGCCACGTTCAGAACGCAGCCTTCTCTCTGGCCGCTTGGCTCCTGGATGCACACGCCACCATCTTGCTCTCATTAATCGATATCTGGCCGGCTCACTCCTCCCCACCTTCCCTGGCGAGCCTCCAGCCTCGGGCCTCCAGCCTCGGACCTCCAGCCTCTAGCTTCAAACCTCCGACCTCGGACCTGTAGCCTCCAGCCTCGACCGTCCAGCCCCGAACCTCCAGCCTTTAGCTCGTCCAGCTTTCCGAGGCCGAACCCTGAGCGTGGTCATCGATGCGTTCTAAGAGCGCTGGAAGGCGTTGAGCATGTTAAGGGGATGGGATCCCAGGGTGAGGGAGAGGGATTGAGTCATAGTATCAGGTTCTATATCTGCCCATCAAAGCAGGACTGAGAAGCACTGGAGATCCAGTGGTTAGTGGTCCACTGCTGCTTGTAAATAGCTGTTCTGTTTGGTGGTGAGGTTCTGCTTTGGTCTGTGTCCTCCTGCCTCTTCAACCTGAGCCTCCCTCTCTCTCACACACACACACACTCTCGCTGTTACACACACACACATGCACTTGCTTACACACACTCTCTCAGTAAGGACACTGATGTACATGTGGCTGTATAATGCTGGGCTGTCTTTTATTGGAGTCCCGCTAAAGATTCCTCTTCTGACAGAGTTCCACGGCCGTAAAAGATGCTGCGCTCCGCCGATTGTATGGGGGGGGTGGGGGGGGCACAGATGTGGCTGGGGAGCGGCACGAGGAGAGAAAGATGGAAAGAGGAGATGGAGAGTTGGAGGAGGTGTCGGAGGAGAGAGAAGGTGGAGGAGAGGGAGAGCAGGAGGACTAGGGAGCAGGCTGGCACATACGTTTCCTCTAATCAGGAGCATGTCCATGTATCCAGGCCGAACCAGGCCAGGCCAGGCCAGCTCAGCTCAGGCCAAGGTGATCTGAAACAGCCTTAACTGGTTACAGAGAAGGACGGCTCGAGGGACGGAGGGACGGGCGGGGGGGGGGGGGGGGGGGGGCATTTATTTCACTGCTGGAACGTTTCCTGTTGATAAGTGAACTGGAAATGATAAGCTACATTGCACAGCAGATTCCTCCCCTGCCTGCACCTCTGGCACACACACTGTACACACACACACACACACGCTTGCTTCCCTCCTGCCTGACTTCCAGTATGTGGAGTGAAAGAGAATTGGAAAGATGTGTGTGTGTGTGTGTGTGAGCTGCTGTTGGCTGAGTTCCCTCTCCTGTCTGCCTAGCTGTTACCTGTGGAGGAGACAGGGGCTAAAGCTCTTAAACCCTCCAAACACGGATGCCTTGATGAGCCTCATCCACCACAGCTGGAGCTGCTTTAGAAGGCCGAGCGTGTGTGTCTGTGTGTTGGTTTATGTGTCTATATATGTGTGTGTTAGTGTATGTGTCTATATATATGTGTGTGTGTGCACCATTGTGACAAAGTGGAAAAATGGGATAATGGAAGGGGTGTAAAGCAGCATGGAGTTCATTCATCTGTCTGTGTAAATTCTAGTCAAGTGTTTGAAAGGCAGAGAGAGAGAGATTGTGTGTGTGTGACTGTGGGTGTGTGTGTGTGTGTGTGTGTGTGTGTAAAGACATCAGATTTCTGACAGCCCAGATGGCCATCAGCATTTCTCCGCACACCACAGCATACACACACACACACACATATCTCCCATATCTCCATCGTTCTCACACACACACACACACACACAGTGTGAGATGTCCTGATCATAAATCTTTTCTGTGTTCCAGCTGAGCTGAGTGTGGAGCTGAGCAGGCCCCTGAAGGTGAACCTGACCCTGGCCAAGCTGGAGCAGGCCAAGGCCTACCTGGAGAAGGTCCTCCCACACCACCAGCTCTGGGGGGGCTCCGCGCCCCCCTCCGCCTCCACCACCCCCCACTCCTCCCCCGGCAAGGCCCCCAGGACCCCCCCGCGGCCGGACGCCCCCGGAGGCCTGGGGGCCCTGGTTCACTTCCACAAGGTGGCCCTCCGCACCACCCAGATGATGGTTGTCATGGAGACGGAGGCCCACCCGGCGAGGCCTAGCGTGACGGTGACGGTGTCGGCCATGACGGGCAGCATGAACGCGAAGACCGGACCCAGGCTGGATGGTAGGTCTCTCCCGGGGCCTGTACACATTGCTGCTCCTCTCAGATGGACTAGGTCTCCCTCATAGAGATACAGCAGCCTGTAGGCTCCGGTTATGTTACCTGCATTAAGACAGTGTTACACATGTTGTTATGGTATGACTCGGGGAGAAGCAGACTGAGAACGTGTGTGACCTGCAGGCCGCAGTTTGTTTTCTGTGCTCCAGAACGAAACTCGAGCCACTTGTCGTCTGACCCGTCCGGCTTAGTGTGGAGGGAAGCAAAGACTTCCTGCCTCGGAGCAGGAAATGACCCGTGCTGCATCACCGTCATGTGATCTGGCCCGTAACCATGACATCACCGAGGAGGAATGATGACCAGGTTCTGGTTGGAACCCGATCCTCTGTCCTGTCTTCCAGCCCGCTGCAGAAGGGGGGGGGGGGGCATCCTCAGACTATCAGGACCTTGTTTAGAATTCAATTTCAGGCCCTGGTTCTGGACCTGGTTCTGTGTCTAGGCCTGGGTGTGGGTATGGGTCTCGGGTGGGGTGTTTCTGGCCTGGGTCTGGGCTGTGGCTGGTTCTGGTTCTGGCAGTCCCAGGCCTGGCTGAGAGCAGCTCTCTCTGGTATGTTCATGTTTATTGATGAACATGTGGTGTTTGGATGTTTCCAGAGCCTCTGTCAAGGTTACATACGCTGCTGCTGACAGAAGCTGAGGAAAACCAAGCAGAGAGGGAAAGAACAAGGGAAGGGAAGAACGAAGGCAGGCAGGCAGGGACCAAACACAAGAGAGAACGAGAGGGGGGGGGGGGGGGGGAAGAGAGGAGAGAGAGGAGGAGGCGGGAGGAGCGGGCCTTGGTCGTCCTCCCACGTTATGACGCCATGGACCTCAGATACAGCAGGGTTGTTGTCGTTGTAGCAGCACACGCATGTGGCTCTCAGGATCCGGTGACGGCTCGTGTTTTCCTTGGTTCCAGAACCAGAAGGCTGGCTTGTGTCAGGGTTCTAATGTGACCCCCCCTGATGCTGCCTGGCTCTGTCAGCCTGGGGGGGGGGGGGGGGGGGCAATGAGGGAGGGGGGGCATCAATGGCACCGGGAGGTAGGGGAGAGTTTGTGAAGGACGGAGGGGGGGACACCCTGGGGCTCAGGACCAGAGCAGATAGAGATGGAGGGGTGTAGGCGAGGACAGGAGAGAGGAGGTAGGGGTGTAGAAGGATGGGAGAGAGGAGGGGGTGGTGGGGTGGGGTGTGTAGGATGGGGTACACGGGAGGGGGTTAGCTGGGTGTGGAAGGATAAGAGGGTGGAGGAGGGATGAGAGGTTGGGGTTGGAGGGCGTCCTGTAGGGATTGGACAGGGATCCAGAGGGAGGGGAGGGAGGGCGGGGGTGTGGGGGCACAGAGGGTAGAGAGGGGTGGAGGGAGAGGGGAGGGGAGGATTCGTAATAGAAGGCTGGGGGTGGGGTGGGGGGGGGGGGGCGAGGATTGACTGGATCTGGGCCCTTAAACGCCTGCATCTGTCTCACAGATGTTATATATAGGGTTACTTCAGATAAAATGATTGTCGAAAATTTTAATTAAAACCTCAACAATTTGCACTTGTTTACTCCAATCTGCATAACTGGGCCATGAGGCCATGTTGGAGCTGGAGGCCTGCTCTGGTTTTCACCAGCACTGCAGCTTTCATCCACATTTGATGTGTTGACTCTGATAAACACAGTTGAAAACACTGGGCAGGCAAAACAATGGAAAAACAGTGAAAGCGCCCTTTACAGTTGTGTTAGTATGAAAGTTTATACCTTCACTTAAAGATGACTATTTTTAGTTGGTAGGGGGGCGGGAGGGTGGAGGTTGTCTCATGATTGGAGCACGGGCCTTTTGAACCTAGTTCTGCCTCTTTGTTAACTGTAAACATGGTGCTGATGTCCTGATGTTGGTATTAATGGGCCTAGTGTCAAATGTAGCCTTCCTATCAACCAAGCTCTCTTCCTCAACCCTAGAACATCAGGCATGTTCTTTACACACACACACACACACACACCCTGCAGCCTGCGGGGCCAGTAAAACAGCAGGTATGAAGCAACACATAGCAGAGTTGGCTGTTCATCATGTTGTTGTTATCACCATGGATTAGGGAAATGACTGGAGGTGCTGCAGAACTGATGACTTCATCCAGTGGACGGGTGTATATTTAGAAGGAAGCGTGAGGAGTCATTACACTCAAAAATACTTCAAGCGAGACCAAATTCCACATCCTAAATTCAACATTCTAAATTCTTGATTATGTAATCTACTGTCTAAATTCTAGTTTCGGATCTCCAGACTATTCTGATTTCAAATGCCAACAATTATTTGAAGTGTAAGCTCATCTGTAATCACATCAGTTCTAGGCTGTGGGTGAGTTGTGCACTGTAGATACATTTTTCTAGTCCCTGAGTTTTGGAGGCCTGTCGTCAGTAAAACATGACAAATGGTTATAGATTAACCCCAGACCTGTGGTGACAATAGAGCTATAACAGTGCTTAGGTTTTTACTGCAGTAGCCCCATCACTTACTCCCATATCCCTCCACACCAGAAAACAGATCCCCTGGAGTCTGATGAAGACAAAGGTGGGATTCCCACACGAGCTCGAGCCGCTCGTCTGGCCTCCATAACTCAGAGAGAATGACTCCCGGGGGACGGGCTGAATGTGAGCAATCGGAGACAGGCAAATCTAGGGCTGCCTCGCTGAAGGACCCCACTGGCAGACATAGATGGATGGTCTACTGGAAGAGTGAGGATGCCACCAGAGGCTGGGGTTGGTGGGGGTGGGGGGGGGGGGAGAGAGATGGAAGTGTAGTCCTTGTGCAGAGGGAGCTGGAGGGGCTCAGTGGCGTCCCCCTCACCCCCTTGTCAGACTGCCTTCAACCAGACCCTTGGTGTGTGTGTGTACGCGTGTGTGTGTGTGTACATGTGTGAGTCCTGTCAGACAGACACCGTGTGGAAGCCCAGCCCCAGACAGGGCATCTCTCTGCCCGGGACAAGATGGAGTGAGAGGGCTCGGGGTCGGCACCGGGGTGTGTTACTGGATCCCGCTCTAATGAAAAGCAGTAGAAGGACGCTCCCAGAGGTAGAGGTGCATTTATAGTTCAATGAAGAAGGGGGGGGGGGGGGGGGGGGGGGGGGGGGAGTAGCAGCAGAAAGAACAGATGTCCCCGGGTCCCTGAAACCAGACCCTCCCTAATCTCTCAGCTAGCCGTCACACGGACCTGCCCACGGAGGCCTGTCCCCTCTGGAGGACACGCACTCACTCATACACACTTTATACACAGACACACTCATACACATCCTCACACACATTCACACACATTCACACATACACACGCTCACCCACGCACACATACACTGTCATACCCACACACACACACGATCACACGATCACACTTACACAAACACACACATGTACAGACACACAATGCCTTTCCTCTTTTTCTCCCTCATATACCCCCCCACCACCACCACCACCGCCTCTATGAACGTGATTTACTCCCGTAGACTCGTAAAGGAAAACTTCAGCCTGTCGAACAAAGAGAGCGCAGGCTACCATTAATTATTTATAGCCTTTTTCATGTGTTATTTTGTTTCTCCGAGGCCCGACGCCATGACTTAGGGTTCTGTCAGTTTGTTTATTCTGGTTAAAGAAAGACATTCACCTCCATTAATCATATGAATTTGTTTCAATAGCAGGGGAAAGCAGCACAAGGCAGAAAATGAAAAGATTTATATTTGGAAATGTCTCCTGCTGTGTTGTTGGGCCTCTCTTTCATCTACCAGATTGTTGTTTCAGTATTAATAAAAGAATTATGTCAGAACGAGAGAGGGAAAAAACCTCTGCAACAAGGTGTGTTCCACAGCTACATCTGGTCTCTGGCCCGAGACTAAGATGGATGTAACAGGAAGCGGAGGAGGAAGAGGAGGAGGAGAAGGGAGCTGGGGGGGAGACGCTTACAAGAGAACACCTATGATGGGAATAGTTTTACCTGAGGTGTGTCGACAACTCGACGACGAACCCCGTCTCGTAACAGCACCCTGGAGACAGTTCTAGAATGTTTGGTGACAGAGTGAGAGTCGGGAGGAGGAAGAAAATTAGGGCGCGAGGAAGAACTAAGGATGTAGGGAGGGAGGGAATGAGAGGTAAGGATGGAGTGGTGGAGGGAGGGAGGGAGGGAGTGGTATGTTCCTCGTGTGGTAATGTCGTCAGAGCTGTCTAATTGGAGGCAGTGTGCTGCAATGCTGTAAATCAGTGTGGTGGTCAGATAAGGCCTGCCAGAGACCTGCCCACATCCTAAATCACACCAAACCTCTCCACAAGCCCAACATGGATCACGTTACCATGGTCTCCACCCTGCCCCCCACCACCACTGGTGTCTTCCTGATCTGAGATGAGCCAAAGTTGAGGCGAACCGAGTCCCAGAGGTACACCAACACACACACACACGCACACAATCTCACACACACACACAGCCTCACACAGGGGCTTAGGGTCCCGCTGTGCCACCCACGCCTGGATCTGCCCCGTAGGATCACACACACACACACACACACACACAGCTGCCTGGCCCCAGGGTGAAGCTTTGCCTCCTCTCCCCAGTTTTAGCATCTACCTCCCAGAGACAGACCTCCAAACTGGAAACACATTCAGCTACCTCAAACACCCCCGGAACAACAGCTGCATCTGTGTGTGTGTGTGTGTATCTGTGTGTGTGTATCTGTGTGTGTGGCTTTTCCATATGCTCCCATGGTTCACAGTGGCATGTTAGGTAGGCAGGCTCATGTCTGTCCCCTGCCCAAATCTCTTCCTCTGTGTGTGTGTGTGTGGGTGTGTGTGGGTGTGTGTGTGTGGCTGCAGTCCCACAGCTCAGGACATTCAGACCCTAGATATGATGATGCGTACCCTTCAGACATCCGTGATGTCATCAGGGGTGTGCTCCGTCTTCATCATTTCAGACTGGAAACGTTCAGTCAGCTCTCGTAAGCCAGCAAACCTTTTAGTCACGGATGAAAGTCCCTCAGTTTGAGCAGGCTTGGTAGTCCTGTAAAGGAGGAGTCCCTGCCAGCATTGTATATCCCCCCCAGACAGGACCCCAACCAGCCCGCCATGATCCCCCCAGCATGCTGCTGGCCTCCTGAATAAGATGTTCCTGGACACGGGGAGACACAGGAGAGCCCTTTGCCTGGTTCCCCATCATTTGTCAGAGGAACTGGAAGGGGTTGGTTTATGTGTGTGTGTGTGTGAGGGGGAGAGCTGGGGGGGGAGGGAGGTGGGGGATTAGGCCCATGGTTATCGTAAACAGCAGGACCAAAACAAGAACTGGAATAGGCTCGCTGCCTCTCAGGCTGGGTTTAAAGCTCCATTAAAGGGTCTGTTCTCAGGCTGCATGACTCATACAGGGAGGGACATCCAAGTGTACTGCTACTGTTACGGTATGCTGCTAGGCTAACAGGCTAACGTGCTGGTCTCTCTAGCCCCTCTCTCTCTCCCCCACTCTTTCTTCCCTAACTCTCTCTCCCTCTCTTTATGACCTGGTTGTTTACCGAGTTTGAAGCTGGGTTTGGTTTGTTTGTTCTGCAGGTTCACACACGTTTGCACCTTGGGTCAATCCCAGAATCCCCTGCTCCCCTCTCGCCAGCTCCGCCGGAGCTTTGAGGAAGTAAACAGGGTCTTTTCTGGTCTTAGGGCTACGGAGGACCACATGTGTGGACGATCACAGATACCGTTGATCTGTGTTTGTCTCTGTTCCCTCTGGCCAGCCAAACAAACATCTGTGCTCTTGTTTTTTTGGAAGATTACTGAACATTTCAAGTTTGACCTTTGACCCCCCCCCCCCCCCCCCGTAGACCTGATCCAGTGGGCCTCGGTGCTGCTGGAGTTCCAGGACGTGCTGGTGCGGACGGGCCTGAAGGAGAGGAGCCGTCTGCTGCTCGGCCCGTTCTCGTGCAGCGCCGCCCTGGAGGCCCGGTGGTGTCGGCACAGCGGCAGCCCGGGACCCGAGCCTGGGGAGCCCAAACTGCTGCTGGACCTGAAGGGAGGCCTGCTACAGGTGAGACACACACACGTACTGTACACACACACACACACACACACATACTCACAAGCACATACACATACACACATAGAAAATGAGTCACTACTGCTGTAGTATTTGTGTGTTTCAGTCGTATCTCAGTGCCCCCCTATCTCCTCCAGGGTGTCCACAGTGTCTAACAGAGATCACTGGATGAATATTTATTCCATAATCATACACTTCCTCTTCGCTAATGCTAGTGTGTGCAGGGTGCGTTTCAATCAAGTCCTGACAAAGGTAGAAAAAATAGCCGAAATTCCTTCCTTCCTCTCCTTTTCCTAAAACGAAAAATCCCCCCAAATGTTCCTGTTATGAAGATTTAGTCAGAATCCGGCGAGCCAGCCGGGAGCAGAGCGGTCTTGTCTGTGCGTGTGTGCATGCCCCTGTGTGTTTGTGGAGGATATTTTGACTCAGAGGTTCCTGTCGGTTTGGGCCAAACCCTCGGCTGGATGAAAGAAGGAAAGAAGGGGAATGCTGCTGGCTAGGTGCTCGGAGACCTCGGGAATACCCCTATCTTGTTTATACTAGTCTACATCGACCACACATCTCCTTATAACTGTCCTTCATGTGGTTAGAACTGCCATTGCCCTACCTAGATGTGATTATAACTGCTAAATGTCTGCCTGTGTGTGTGTTTATAACTTAACTGTCTACCTCTGTGTGGTTATAATTGCCATATGTCTCCTTATGTGTGGTTATAACTGACATATATCATCATTCTCCCCATCCATCCACATCCATCTGCATCTCTCCATTCGTGCCCCCCTGTGCAGGTGTTCTGGGGCCAGGAGCACCTCAACTGTCTGCGGCTGGTCCAGGAGCACCTGCAGGCCTACCTCCAGAGGGGGGCCCCCGCGGGGCCCGAGGAGCCCTGCCAGGCCCAGCCGCCCCCCTCCCCCGGACCGCACGGCCCCAGGACGGAGCTCAGCTCCGACGACCTCCGCACTGGCCTCTTCCAGTACATCCAGGACACAGGTGGGCACGCACTGCTAGCTCTGCCCCCCCCCCCCCCCTCCCAACAGGTCAGCTGACACTGGAGAACACCACCCGTGTGTCAGTGCAGGGGTGTGGGTAGATAGAGCGTGTTGGTCGCCAGGCCAGCTGTGAACACACAGTGTGGCGGTGCTCCAGAGAGCCAGAAGGAACTGTGGGCCTCGACAAGAAGTCACTGGGTTTAGGTCAGCTTCTGCACCAAACACAGCCGTGTTTATGGTCCTCTCTTTTTTTTTCCCCCCGAGCTCACCGTCCTCTGCGCACACACACACACACACACACACTTAAGCGAGCGTGGGTGGGCAGGAGATCAAACCCTTGAGGAGCCTCGTCAGCTATCTCTCCTGTCAGCTGTGGTCAAGCCCCCCCCCCTCTCTCTCTCTCTCTCTCTCTCTCTCTCTCTCTCTTTCTCGCTCTCTATCTCTCTGTGTCTCTCTCCCTCTCCTCAGCGAAGTTGTTTGTTGCATCGCTCCGCTGGTCTTTGATGCATTTAATAGGGCTGTTTCCTAAGAGCAGAAGGAAGGGTTCTCAGTAGTAATGACAGAGACAGGATCTGCTGGCAATATGTTGAGAACAGTGTTCTGAGGAAGAGCCAGCAGACTGGCTCAGGGACGCACGCACGCGCTTGTGTGGATTGTCTGGTCATGTGTATACATGTTTGTGTGTGTGTTTGTTTGTGTGTGGGTTTGTGTGTGTGTGTGTGTGTGTGTGTGCATGTTTAAGACCAGCTGGAGCTTCCTGTAGAAGCTGGGTAAACTGACGTGAATGTAAACAGCATCATGAAAACCCTAGTCTCATCCACGACGGCACAAACAAAAGCCGTGCCACTGTGAAAACAATATATGGTCCACCTTCAAGTGGGCTGCTCGTCGCCTCACATGAAAGGGGAAATCATTTCGCGGTGGAACCAAAGAGGCCTAGAACGCGTTTTCTGGAACGAGAACCTCACTGTTTGTTCTCCCGGGGGAGCAACCAAAGCAGCAATCCCTCGCTTGACGGTTCCCTCAAATAAACATGGAGCCCTTCCAGAGGAACTGGAACCCCTCACGGCAGCCGTGACTAAATCCTAAGCATCACTCAAGAAGACCGTGTCCGCGTCCTCCTGCCCCCCATCCCCCCATCCCCCCCCTTGCCCCTGCGGCGTGGAGAGAGCCCGTCAGACTCCCAGAGCATGGATATGCCCCAACCCCGCCCCCCCCACACCCTGCCCCCCCCACCCCACCCCGCCCCCACACCCTGCCACCCCACCCCCACCCTGCCCCCGCCCCCACACCCTGCCCCCCCCCCCACCCATGCCTAAACCAATAAACCAATCCAGGGCTCAGAAACTCAAGGAGATGACAACACACACACACACGCACACACAAGTGTGTTCTTCTCAGAGAGCACCCGGTAGGTCTGCGTGTGTGGAGAGCCCACTTTGGTCAGAGCCACATCTGCCCAGTCAAGTAGAACACGGACCCCGCGGACGAGTGTGGACGAGGGTCCTCGTGTCTGCCCCTCTGTCACACTCTGTCATCGCTACATCTCTCTCCCCCCCCCCCCCTCTCACTCCCCCCCCCAGCCTCCCAGAGACTCCCAGGCTCCTACGAGGTGGTGTTCTACAGCGAGACGGAGGACGTGCCCGGGGTCATGCTATGGAGGTACCCGGAGCCCCGGGTCCTGACCTTCGTCCGGATCACCCCGGTGCCCTTCAACACCACCGAGGACCCCGACATCAGCACGGCCGACCTGGGGGACGCCCTGCAGGTAGGCTGCCCCTCCCGCCGGGCTCCATCCCCCGCAGACGCGTGTCTGCCTGTCTGTCTCTCTGTCCGTCTGTCTCTCCGTATGTCTGTCTGTCTGCCTGCCTGTCTGTCTGCTCACCTTAAAGTTCTTTCGAACGTATGTTTCATTCGATTTGGGTTTCTTACCGTCCGTTTGTCTGTCTGTCCTACCTCAGATTCTTTCAATTGTGGGATTTGTTCATTTGACCCACAATTATGAGGCCTGAGCCTCTGTCTGTTCTGGAGGTTTATAGGTCTGGAAGGCCACAAGGCCTATAGGCTGCAGCACACAAGCTTCGTCGCTAACTTCCGTGAAGGGACACACGTGAGAACACATGCTAGACTGGATCAGCCCGCTTCGGTAAAACACAGAAAGCTGATCTGCTGCGGCCGCAGCGCGGAGCAGGATCCGGTGTCGCCGTGCTCTCAGAGAGAAGTGATCGCGGAGTAATTATGAGACACGGGATCTGTTTTACTGACCTGACTCCCAGTCCCACTCTCACTGCAGGGCCTCACAGACTCACACTGCATGTGGGAGGAGGGGGTTTGGGGGGGGGGGGGGGGTTACAGGCCCCTTTCGTCATTAGCCAGCTCATTGTGATCCAGATTTAATTGATGTCAGCCTCGGGCGCTCAGCGGTTTTTATTTGCTTTTCTTTATATGAAACTTCAAACGAGCTCAATTAATTCATTTTTTATTTGATTTCTCCAAGGCCGAGGACGTCCAGCTTACAGGGAACGGAAATGCCGTAATAAAAGTCCCAAAACAGTAATGGCCCAGTCCTGCTGCAGAGGAATTTCATTTAGTTTTTCTAGGGGAGAAGAGAAGAGAGAATGAGGAGAGAAGAGGAGGAGAGAAGAGGAAGAGAATGGGAGGAGGAGGAGAGAAGAGGGGAGTAGAGGAGATGGAGACTAGAAAATAGGGTCATTTCTCAGGGCTCTAAAATTACCATGTGACAAATGAACAAAAATCAAAGAGACAAGGAAAGAGAAAGACTTATGTCATTTGGTAGCATCGCTCCTCATACCTCTCTTTCTTTGGCTCTCTTCTCTCTCTCTCTCTCTCTCTCTCTCTCTCTCTCTCTCTCTCTCTCTCTCTCTCTCTCTCTCTCTCTGTCTCTCTCTCTCTTTCTCTCTCTCTCTGTCTCTTTCCCTCACTCACCCCCCCCCCCCTCAGTCCCCAGAGCAGATCATATTAACTTTTTATAAAATCAAGATTTCCGGCTTTTAAATAGTTGTGGTTTCACAACAGGTTCCAGTATCTCTGAGGGGGAATTCCAACCACTGCCATTACTCAGAGGCAAAGTGTTGCCCATGTTTTTGCATACAGTGAGTGAAGGCAGAGGGGGGGCGGGGCTTGAGGGCGGCATCCCCAATTCTTCACCCAGAGGTTCCCACACGGGGGAGACAGGAGGAGAGGAAGGAGAGAGGATGGTGGCTCCTTCTCACCTCTGCACCCTCTCAATCACAAGCAGGTGTTCCCACAAGCCCTCTCTTCCCACCTCTCTCTCTCTCTCCTTTCCTCCTCGCTAGGATTCCGAGGGTGTGGGAAAGGTAGAGTGGAACACAGGAGCTGTTGTTCACATCAGTTCAGGTGGCGGGGGGGTTGGGGGGTTCCCTCCCTCCCATGGTGCTCACACACACACACACACACACACACACACACCCCTCTACCACACCCACTCTTGGCCCGGGAAGGCAGCGGTCCCTGGTCCCATGGCCTGAGGTGACCCTGGTGCCACGCTGTGCCCGGCGTGCCTGTCCGAGCCAGGCCCCACACTGCAGCTGCAGCTGGGCCTGCTGTCCCCGTTCTAACCAGACACCCCCCCGGGGGGGGGGGGGGGGGTGACGCGCCTCGTACGCCCACGTCCTGCCTCACCACCAGGGCGCCCTCGCCGCGGAGCTACACCACCTGATTCCGATGCCGCCTTCCACACACCACCCAGGGCCAACTAAACCAGTCGGCCGTTTCACTTCAGAGAGAGAGAGAGAGGTAGAGAGGAAAGACAGAGATGGGGGAGGGAGGGGGGAGTGAGGGAGAGAGAGAAAGAAAGAGAGAGAGAGAGAGAGTATTGTGAATTTTCCGGCCAACATATATATTATTTTAGCGGGACAGCACTCAAGCAGTGCTGTATTAGTCACAGCTAATGTACTGTAAAAACACAGAGACTGTCAGAGAGGCTCTCTGTATCTGGACAGGCTTTTACACCTCATCCAGCAAGACTCCACTCTCAGAAGGTTAGGGTTTCACAGGGAAAACAGAAAGGCACCGAGAAAGAGCTCAGCCTAGACCTATTCCTGATTTTCCACACTGATTAATACTAATGCAGATTGGCCCTTCTGGGATGCTGTAGGGAGTGGATTTCATAACGTTTGTACAGACTCATGTCAATTGAGTTAGCCTGCTCGCTGATAAGGTCTAGAGGTGCAATGTCCTGGCCTTTGGGTAGAAGAGATGGTTTGGAGCCAAGCTCTCCTGGTAAGGGAACCGTGAGTCCTGTTTGAGACTGGACTACCTCAATGTCACTTTCAGACTCCAAAAATAGTCTCATGGTTGATGCTTAAGTTTGGACCTTCCGTACTGTTCAGGGCGGATACCCCTTGTTTATCTGAGAACACGCTCACACCTGACAGAGCTGATACTGCACAAGGCACCACAAGCAGACAGACAGGTGCTGGGACGCGCACACACACACACACAGCAGCCACCTCGCACCAACATGGCCGCCGGACACTGGCTTTCCTCTACGGCAACCCACCAAGGACACACAGTCCCCGGGCTCCTGCCTGTGGAGAAGTCAGAAGAGAAAAAGTGATGTAATGAGTCCACTTTACATCAAATATGGGCCCGCTCCCGTCCACATGTCGTCATGGGGATAGGATATCAGCGAGGTAATGTTCTGGTGCTGGGCCCGCCTGTGTGTGTCCTCAGGGTCCGGGGGCAGACCACTGCCAGGTGGGATTAGGAGAACCACCAGGAAAAACCTGCGTGGCATTCTTGTTACATAACACTCTGATACTGCATTACCTCATCCAGAGACACACACACACACACACACATACATATGCTATAGAACAAGAACATTGATAGGTTTTAAAGTTATGCTGCAGTCATGTATGTATTCAAGCGGGCTGGCTGTGGGTGTATGTTTGTGCATGCGCGCGTGCATGCGTGTGTTGGTGGTCTCCAGCACCTGCTGTGTGAGGGGGGGGCCTCAGGGGCTCCTGCTGTGTGAGGGGGGGGCCTCAGGGGCTCCTGCTGTGTGAGGGGGGGGCCTCAGGGGCTCCTGCTGTGTGAGGGGGGGGCCTCTGGGGCTCCTGCTGTGTGAGTGGGGGCCTCAGGGGCTCCTGCTGTGTGAGGGGGGGGCCTCAGGGGCTCCTGCTGTGTGAGGGGGGGCCTCAGGGGCTCCTGCTGTGTGAGGGGGGGGCCTCAGGGGCTCCTGCTGTGTGAGGGGGGGCCTCAGGGGCTCCTGCTGTGTGAGGGGGGGGCCTCAGGGGCTCCTGCTGTGTGAGTGGGGGCCTCAGGGGCTCCTGCTGTGTGAGGGGGGGGCCTCAGGGGCTCCTGCTGTGTGAGGGGGGGGCCTCAGGGGCTCCTGCTGTGTGAGGGGGGGGCCTCAGGGTCTCCTGCTGTGTGAGGGGGGGGCCTCAGGGGCTCCTGTTCCTGGGGAAGGAGGACACTGACTGGGCTTGTCCAGGTGCTCAGACCTCTCGGTCTGGTTGTGACCCGTCCTGTTCCTGACTGGTCCTTGTCCTGGTTTTGGTCCTGGTCCTTACTGGTCTTGTCATGACAGTGGGTCCTAGTCCAGGTCCTAACCGGTTGTGTTTGCCGTCCTGGTCCAGGTTCCCTGCAGTCTGGAGTACTGGGATGAGCTCCAGCAGGTCTTTGTGCCCTACCGGGAGTTCAGCCTATCAGAGAGCAGCGCCTGCGAGCTGCAGCTGCCCAGCGTCAGCTTGACCAATGAGAAGAAGGACCTGGTGGCGTCCGACCTCTGGAGAATCGTCCTCAACCACAGCGGCACGGACGCAGGGGACGAGCAGAGGTGAGTTGGAGAGAGGGGGTGTTTCTGGTTTCCTGTGTGTGGTGTGTGTGTGTGTCGTCCAGTGAGACAGAACAGGACTTGAGCCTTGCCGAGCACAAAAGATTGCAGTGTGTCCCTACACATCTGGAGCCTAAGAGCAGAGGGGGAAAGAGAGAGAGGGAGAGAGATGCAGAGGAGGGAGAGAGAGGCAGAGAGAGGCAGAGGATGGAGGAGAAAGAGAGAGAAAAGAGGGGGGCAGGTTTGGAAGCAGTTGGGATCAACCTAATGAGATTTCCCAGCACACCATGGGGGCAGTCAGGGCCGCTGCAGATTCCGTCCTGCTTCCCTTGAGAGTACCCAATCAGGAAGCTGACAGGAAGTTGGGGTGTCTGACCCTTTGGTGTGGCCCACGCTGGCCTGGACCAAACCCAGGCAGTATAAGGCTTGGACCCACCTGCCAAGGCACACCTCCGAGGAGAAGCAACTCTCTGGGTCTCTGGCTTCTCCTCTCTCTCTCTCTCTCTCTCTCTCTCTCTCTCTCTCTCGCTCTCGCTCTCGCTCTCGCTCTCGCTCTCGCTCGCTCTCTCTCTCTGTCTTCCTCTCTCTGTTCCTCTCTCTGTTCCTCTCTCTCTCTCTCTCTCTCTCTCTCTTCCTCTCTCTCTCTCTCTCTCTCTCTTCCTCTCTTTCTCTCTTCCTCTCTCTCTGACTCTCTTTCCTTTTTCGGATGCGAGCTTGCTCTCTTCCTCTCCCTTCCTCCCTCTCTTCCGAAGCGGGTTTTGGGGGATTTCTGAGCGAGTCGGCTGCCAACCCCACATTCATGTGTGGGTTTAAGAGCTCCAAAGGGGCAGAATGAGAGGAAGAGGAAAACATGGAAGAAGAGAAGGAAGAAAAGGAAAAAAAAGAAAAGTCCACATCCAGTGAAAAGAAAAATATACATCTGCATTTCATTATAATCATACTGCAAACAGTACATTTCCTTTATGTTTAAATTATTTGTCCTTTTTGATCAAAATTGATTCCCTTCCCTTTCGCTCTGTGTTTCATCTGCCCTCCTCCGGTTTCTCAAGAAAAATAACACTGCCCTGCCAAGTGGAAGTCAGGAAAATTGTCAACATGTGATGCTTATCTGTTTAAAGCAGCTTACCAGCCCGCACCTCCTTCCTGCCCCCCCCCCCCCCCCCCGCTCATGTTGGGCGCTCCGAGTAGCAGCAAATTACAGAGCAAATGGTCATTCACTTCAATTACTGTCCACCAGCATTCATCTGCCGTGACGTACCATTAATGTCGTTAGACGAGGTCTCCGTTGACGATCTACCCAGAGACAGAGTACCTTGACGCACACACACACACTAATAATAGCTCCTCTCTGTTGTCCCTAGTTCGGACAGTGAGTCTGGCTCCCAGCTGCCCTGTGACCAGCTGGTGTCGCCCACCGCCCTGGCTGCCTGTACCCGCGTGGACTCCTGCTTCGCGTCCTGGTTCGTGCCCTCCCTGGGGGTGTCCCTCCAGCTGGCACAGATGGAGCTGCACCTCTGCCACCACCTGGAGCAGCTGGGCACAGGTATCCCTCCACGTCTACAAGTTGATATCTGGTGTTTGGGGGTGTCGTGGATTGACACACTTTCATATTTCTCTCTCTCTGTTTCTTCCTGTGTCTCTCCATCTCCCTCCCTCCTCCGCTCCAGTCCCTCCCCGTCGCCTCCGCCCCTTCCTCCCCGACAGGAAGTTACCTCAGGACCAGGAGTACCTGGTGCTGCGAGCCCAGGAGCCGCGGGCGTTCCTGCGGCAGTGGAGCGGTGGCGCGCGGCGCTGCCAGGAGCTCAGCTTCTCCACGGAGCTGGACTGCCGCCTGCTGGAGTACCGGAACCTCACCCTGCTGCCCCTCCTCCGGCCCGTCCTCCTCCAGGGCCAGGCGGCCGCCACGCGCCTCCCCGACCCCCACGGAGGCCCCGCCAACACCCTGCTGGACGGCAACGTGTTTGTGGACCCCGTGTTGGTCAACGTCAGCCAGTACAGCATCCACACGCTGGACACCGCCCTGCAGAGCTGGAAACAGGTCAGAGGTCATTGCCGCCTCGCGTTTTTTTTTTTTTTCTTTCTTGTTTGTGTTGAACGCTCACTAAGCAACGCGCGCTGTCCGAGGGGATTCGCTCGGCGACTGTCGGAAGGAATCGTTCTCCCGACACGACGGGGTTCCCGGTCGTGTCAGGGATAGGAGGCTCTCTCACTGGTCCTGGTCTTCGTCCTAGGAGCCCCTTGCCATCACATACGCGTCTCTTGGGATTGTTTGCAGGACAATCTGGAGGAAAGACCTTTTAGAGGGCTGGGGCTGGGTTCACTCAGCGAGGAGAGAGAGAGAGAGAATTAAGTGAGAGAGGGAACAAGAGAAAAAAGCTAGAAAGAGAAAGAAATGGGGCGAATCAGAGGGAGAGAGAGCAGACCAGCTACCCCTCCCTCCCCAGCTCCTGCATCATAGTCCAGCACTCGCAGCTAGTATAATGACCTTGACATGTGAGTCAGCATCTTCCTCCGGTTGCTTCCCAGGCGGAGTATGGACCTATAGTGTTGGCCCAGGGTTAGCGGGCCTGACCTATGACCACATACAGCCTCCTGACTGCTGCTCATTCCAGCTGCTTAGTGTACTCATAAATCAGCTTCCTGGACCTGAGAGTGGAGGTCACACAGCCTGAAGCCTCTCCACTGCAGTCTGGACTGGGGCTACTTGAGGCGCGTTTGATTTATATCACTGTTAGAACATGTGGGACTGTTCTGTTAGTTTCATTGCTCTGGGTGATGTAAATGAAGTGCACCTGAAGGATTATTTGCCAGTAGGCTTTACCAGCCTACCACAGGGTCTCTGTTCCCGATTCCTGATTGGTTCCTAGGCTGTGAGGCCGTGGCCCGGTACAGTTGATGATTGGTTGATTTGTGCGACTCTCTCCGTACAAACGATGGCCTCAGCTGGGCTTGATCATCCTTGAGATCCGCTGCCAGCCAGCGGACCAGTGCTAGAACACACACACGTGCACACACATGCACACACATGCACACACGTGCACACACACACTGGACCTCTGATGTCTGTCAGCCCTCATTCATGTCGTCAATACTGGCTTGATGCACAGTTGTGTTGGATTGTGTAGATTTGGTTGGAGCCTCTGCCTCATAACCAGCACACTAAATGGCTCCCCCCTCCCTCACTGCAGGAACATAATTACAAGTTTGAGAGCCTAGCGGGGGGGGGGGGGGGGGGTTGGTCAAGTTCACCAACACCAAACTGTTTGATATGTGGTCCTCCATGAAGTGGTGAACACACACACGCACATATTTGTGTACTGTGCACACACAGTTCACAGGAAGCTACAAACACGCTATCATGGAACATTCCAGTGTTTGGTTTCCCCTGAAGGTAAACCTTGTGGAAACCTTGTTTGACTAAACACAGGCTGCGTGTGGCCAGCGCTCTCTACTGTACCCTACTGTACGGCCCTGTACCAGGAGTGGAAACTGGAATGCTAACGCACACCGCAACAGGATACGGGTTGGGTAATGGTCGGCGTGATTTTCGTGTTTCCTGGTGTCAAGGCTGGCCGGCGGCCTGCTATGATGTGGCTCTGCTCGAGGCAGTGGAAGAATCCTCCAGGCACCATCAGCAGAGCAACCGTGGTTGGAAGCCCATGCAGAGGGGCCTGGAGCTGGGATGCTGAGAGAGCAACAACCCCCCACCCCCAGGCCTGGTATCAGGCATGCTTCCCTAGGGGCCCAGCCACAGCGCCCCCAACCCTCAGACCCAGTTATATCTCCTGGCCTTGCCAACAACCTCAACCCCCAGTTTCAACCCCAGCCCCTAACCCTCTCCCCAACCCCAGCCCCTAACCCTCTCCCCAACCCCAGCCCCTAACCTTCTCCCCAACCCCAGCCCCTAACCCTCTCCCCAACCCCAGCCCCTAACCCTCTCCCCAACCCCAGCCCCTAACCTTTTCCCCAACCCCAGCCCCTAACCCTCTCCCCAACCCCAGCCCCTAACCTTCTCCCCAACCCCAGCCCCTAACCCTCTCCCCAACCCCAGCCCCTAACCTTCTCCCCAAACCCCAGCCCCTAACCTTCTCCCCAACCCCAGCCCCTAACCTTCTCCCCAAACCCCAGCCCCTAACCTTCTCCCCAACCCCAGCCCCTAACCTTCTCCCCAAACCCCAGCCCCTAACCTTCTCCCCAACCCCAGCCCCTAACCTTCTCCCCAAACCCCAGCCCCTAACCTTCTCCCTAACCCCAGCCTTATTCCCTACAGACCAACCCTAAGTTCCAGGCCTTTCTCCAGGCTTGTTCCCCCAGCCTCAGTTTCCTGCCCCAGCCTCAGGCCTCTCTCCCACCCCCTTTCCACCCGGCCCCAACCCTCTGAGAAGAGGATTTAGGGGTAACCACATAAAGGCACAGAGCTATTTGCACACTGTAACTTTCTCACAGAACACTCAAGTGAGCTCTTGGTATACAAGCGTGGAGACAAGGGCAGGCTCCGCTCTCAGCCCTCCATTCCTCAGCTCCCGGAAGCACCACTCTGCACAGATCCAGTTTCTCTCTCTCTCTCTCTCTCCGGAGCAGATGTGGACACCGATGCAGGCTGTAGCACCGCTTCCTCTCTCTCCCTCCTCCATCTGCACTCCTTGATCTGATTATCGTGCGTTTCAAAATGTCCGTTTACAGGGTGCCCTGTCTGCCCGGCGCATGCTTCAGGGCGAAGTCCCGTGAACCGGTTTGGGTTTGATTTTCTGTCCGGTGGCTGACATTGTCTCTCTCCTTGTGAGGTTATTAGCTGTGTGTGTGACGGTCACCTTAAACCTGGTTCGATCCGCGGACCTCGTCGTATTCCAGATCTGGAGCAGACAAGACGAGCACCGTAATCTAATCTGGGGCGGGATTATAGAAATGGATACTTAGATTTCTCAGGGGTCTCTTGCTGAAAAGAGAACTGCCATTTCAGCGTTTTAACAACAAGGTACTTTTGGACCATCAAAATATCTCTGCGTTAATGTTTGCCCACGTAAAAATCTGACAGACAGACAGGGATTACTCGGCCCCGGTCTTAAGATCTGCTTATGACTGTATCGTGTTGCCTAATGAATGGAGCTGGGAAGACGATACCATCAAAGACGGGGCTTAGAAGGGCATCTTAAAGATGGCAGGAAGTTCGAGAGCCGGAGAGTCTTATTGGCTGTGGCCAGAGATAGCGTTCCATCATAAAACTGGGAACGGATCTGCGGTGGGGTCCCCAGCGGCTGTTGTGCCGGGGCCCGAGGCTGGGAGGCTCCGTGTCACGGTGTAAACGTTCCCATCCGCTCTCCGTAGCAGCTCAGCCCAGGATGCAGGATGGGGTTTTGGCAGGACCCCCTCGCCTCAGCCGCCTGCTGCAGAGCTGGGGTTAAGATACGGGGGGGGGGGGGGGGGGGGGGGGGGGGGGGGTTTGGTTGGGATTGTTGTGCTGGTCGCTGAGGGCCTGCTGATAAGAGGTGGGTTGCAGGGAGAGAGGGAAGGGAAGGGAGTGAAAGATGTAGGGAGGGAAGGGTGGCCTCTCCAAGGCCCCAGAGGAGGGAAGGTTCTGGAAGGATCTCGGGTGATTCACGGTTTTCGGCTGCGCTGTTCTGGAACTGGGTGTAGATAGTTGAACCGGGCCAGAGAGCAGGTTCTGTTAGAAGTGTTCACTAGCAGGCTGCAGAAGCGTTCCTGCTCACACGCAAACTGACGTGTGGACATGTGTACGGACGGACGTACAGCCATGTTGTTTCAGCATGACTTGCGTTTTTTCGCTCAACCCAGAAGCCTGACCCATGAAGGTAGGTGGGCAGGCCTTGGTTTTGAACAGTGCTCTCTTCCCAAACTACAGGCCTCAGTCATGGATGACTCGCACTGCAGGAATGCCTGCTTCAGCGGAGCTTTTCCCAGCGTCCTGACGAGGGAACGAAAAAAAAACAACACACATATCTCAGTGTTCAGGTTGACTGGCGGTCTGCGAGCAGTGTATATTTTTTAGTTTTTGTTTTATGGCAGGGCCCGGTAAAGACATGAACATAATCAAGTCTGGCGTGAGCTAGTCCAGGGGCTGGGAGCGGAGACCTCCTGGAGCTTGGTTGGAGCAGGAGGTAGGAGTTGGCCCGGTAGCCCAGATCATGCTGCTCCAACCTGGACGGCTGTCAGCCCGAGTGACTCCCCAGTGGAGGTTGTGTTCCTCCCAGAGATGATGTCAGTCTTTGCGCTCGCTCCCAGTGGCTGGAGATGTGTCGGCTGAAGACCTCCCGTTATTAGATACAGTTAGACACACACACACGTGAACACGGACGCGCAAACACACATCCACGCGTCCCATTCCAACTTGTATCTCAATTCTCAATTCTCATCCGCCCCTCTTCTCTACCTACCCCCCACCCCCGCAACCCCCCCCCCCCACTCCCTTCTCTCCTTTCGAACCCCTCCTCCCCACCCCAGAACCAGGCCCCCGGCGCAGAGGAGCTGGTGTACAGCCACTACGTGATCTGCAACGACACCCACGAGACGCTCCGCTTCGGCCAGGTGGACACGGACGAGAGCGTGCTGCTGGCCAGCCTGCACAGCCACCAGTACAGCTGGCGCTCGCACAAGTCCCCCCAGGTACCGCCACAACACACGCTCACGCACGCACTCGCACACACACACTCATGTATCCTCACACACACACACACACTCATGTATCCTCACACACACACACACTCACGTATCCTCACACGTACTCACACACACACACACACACACACGGGTATCGACACACACCTTCTCTCGAGCACACACTCGCACACACATTCACCGACACGCAGAGTGCTTTTATCGCACAGAGAACACACGCAGATGCACAAACATATGCACATGTATCGAAAAAGACCCCGGCGCGCTGACTTCACGGTCAACACGCGCGCAGACACACACCTCCTGAGCGGCCCAGCCACTGTGTGTGTGTGCATCTGTCAGCGAGGCCTGACAGTCCCCTGACAGCATTGTTAAAGAAGATGAATGATACTTAACCCTTTGTGGTTTAGGGGTTGAGTGGAAAGATGGTGGGAGGGAAGGAGGGATGGAGGGTGGGCTGGCTGGCTGGCTGGCGATGGAGCACATCAGCTTGGTAAGCACATGTTTCTCGACCCCCTGTTCTCTCCTCTAGCGCTGGGAGAAAGTTGCGCTTGAGAAAAGACATGGCCATAATTGCTTACAGTAAGTCAGTAAGTCAAGTCGTATTAATCATCAATCACAGTTAATCTGGTGCTCTTACCTCAGTCACACACACACACACACACCACAAACACACACACACACACACACACTCGGGGCTGTCCCCCAGCAGAGCTGAGCCCTGGATGCGGTTCCTCCAGCAGGAGCTGCAGTCCGGGGGCTTGGCTGAGGGGATGGGAAGCGAGCGGCCGTGCCCGGGTGTCTGGGCCCGTGTCATTCCGAGGGGGTACTGTCATGTGTTGTTCCGTCCGCTCCCCGCGGTCAGGGGTGTGCGTATCTCGAGACGAGCATGATTTGTGATACTAAGTCAATAAGAAATGTGTGACTTAGCCAGGAGTAGAGCGGTGGAGAGAGTGGTGATAGTCAGCCTGCCAATGTGTCAACCTCACACTTAATTGCAGCACACTCACTAAATTACTCTGCAGGGGAATGAAAATAAGAGGCTGATAAGGAAGAGATTATGTTACTCTTAACGGTAACATTCCACTGCGTGCGTGTGCGTTTGTGTGTGTGCGTGTGCGTGTTTGTGTGCGTGTGTGTCTCCAGCTATCTGGTTTATCTAGCCTGGCTGTGATGTAAGTGGTTCTGCTGTTAGGTTAAGGTCCCATGGTGTGTTGTGGTGTCTAAAACAACACCAGTCATCATGAAGCGTCATTCCCACATGACCCCCAGTAACCCCCCGACAAACTCACCCCGGACCCTCACAGGGCCTCCTGTCACCCCCCTCACAAACACACCCCAGACCCCCACATATCTCCGTCTCCCTCCCCCCCACCCTCTGTTACCCCACGGTAGCCTCTGGGAGGGCGGCCATATTGATGACATCATGGCCCCCACTGAGAATGACCAGAGGCAGAAGGACGGTCACGGCCACCACAGGGACATCTCGGCCAATGACGTCTCTCTCTCTCCCCTCTATCTATATATCTCTCGCTCTCTCCTCAGACCCTGGTCTCTCTCTGTATGACTCGGGGTTTGACTGGCTAGTTTTGGTGAGGTGGAACTCTGACTGGTGAACAGGCCTGCTGTTGAGCTTGAGGTAAACCAGGGAGTGAGAGGCTGTGTGCGTGCGTGCGTGCGTGCGTGTGTGTGCGTGTGTGTGTGTGCGCGTGTGTGTGTCCGTCCCTCCCTGTGTTGACATACCTCCGAGTTTCTGTCACTGCTGTGAAGAGTACATTCAGTTAAAGTGTTATTTCAGTGAAACCAGACCCTGAATCTCTCTTTCCTCTCTGTCTCTCTCTCTCTCTCTGTCTCTTTGTGTATGTCTCTCTCTCTGTCTCTCTCTCTGCCGACGTGACCATCCATGTCCCACAGCAGGATGTTGGGCTCTCATTCTGGCACGTTCAACCTTCAGACCTGGTGCGGGTACAACCCACACATACTGGCACAAAGGGTGCACTTGATTGACTTCACCCTGTACATGGAAGCCAGTGGAACAGCCTCGACAGAGCCATTTCTTGGATAAATCAAACGCACCTTAATTGGTCTCACATACAAATGTTTGACGTACGTGTTTGACCCTGGTCTGCTGGGGAGGGGTGTGTTTGGTCGGGGCGGCACGTCCCAGGCTGGGGCGGCAGGGCTGAGTGGAGTTAGGTGACGGAGGTACAGGTCAGCTTCTCGCCATGTTTCCTGCGTTCTGGTCTTCATCAGGCTGGTGGGCCCAGGCTCCTGGCCCTATCCCAGCATACCTGCACATCCTCCGGGGTTAGCGCTGGGGGGGGGGGGGCTGCTGGGGTGTGTGCGGGGAGTCAGGGGTGAGGCTGGCGGGGGGCGAGGTGGAGTAGAACATGGGGAGGTAGGGTGGAGCAAGGGGAGGTTGGGTGAGGAAGGGCTGTACTATGGGAGTGGGGGGGGGGGCAGGGTTGAGGCAGTGAGGAGGCAGACGGAGATGGGGGGGGGGGGGGGCAGGC
>NC_085024.1:15328334-15370598 GCF_963692335.1 Osmerus eperlanus
ACAGAGAGATGGGAAGAAGCTTCCAGTGTGCTCCGGAAGTTTCTCTCGTGCCTCAGGGAGTGTTGGGGGACGACCAGACATGGAGAAGTTCTCCATGTTCTGGAGAGGAAATCTGAGTGTAGTTCTTGGAGGTTAACAGATTTACTGAAATGAGGACGTTGGCTGGGCTCCCTTGTTTCAGGGTTCTATTCTGGCAGACGGCTTTCTGACAGGGCAGGTTGAACCTTTCAACCCCCCACCCCCTCCAACCCTCTCTCTTGCCTCCCTTCCTCCGTCCCTCTCCAGCCTCCCTCCACTGGCAGCACATTCCCCCCTCCCTCCCCCGTCCCCCCCACCTCCTTTGTGTCCAGTCCAGCGGTGTCACCGCTCCTCACGCCCTGGGCTTGACGCTCAAACACCCGCCGCCGTTTGAAGTCTGGGAGGGAAACCTTGTTATGACTTCTCCTCTGAGGTCAAGTTGAGCCAAAGGCTGGGTAACGTGGACCAGGAGAGGAGAGGTGGGGAAGGGGGGGGAGGGGAGATGTTGAAATAACACGCCAGGCTCCGCAGATGGGCCTAAGGTGCTGAGGCCCAGCCTTCAGCCATGTTTACACCTCTCGGCCACTTCCCCGTGAGTAATTCCACATAGAGATCTGAGAAATTATGTCATTTCCACTCAGCCAAGCCAGTCGCGAAGGGCTATCTTCAAATGATTTGGATTCAGGCTTTGATTAAGCGTGTTATTGTAACGGAACCTGTCTTCAAAGGGGAGGTGGGGTCTGGAGAGGGGAGAACCAGAGGAGCCTGTCCAAGGTCCTCATCACCTTTGACCCCGGAGGGTAATTTGTTTTTCTTGGGCAGATTGGTTAAATGTCGAGCACGTTGTGGGAACGACCCAAGTGTAAATCTAAAAGTGAAAAAAACAAACGCTGTTCAGTGTTTCAACCTGGGTCTACAGGGAGGTGCCCCCCCCTTTCTTTCTTGTCAGTGGTAGCGTCCCCTGTGTGTTGCGGCATGTTGGCAGCAAAGCCTTCAGTCGCAGAGTGCTCTCAGGTGGAGGGTCATCAAGCGTGTCATGGGGGGGGGGGGGGAGAAGGGGTTGGGATATTGGGAGGTGAAGTGGGGGGGGGGGGGGGGGGGGGGGGGCTGGTTCAGGCCCAGCAGCCCGTCTCAGCTACATGCTGCTTAGCGAAGGTCCTCATTAGCCGCTTCTCACCAGACTGTTTACGGTGTGTGTAGTGGGCCCCTCAGATCCTCGGTGGCCCTGGGCCCTCAGAACATTAACGTTCCTCTAACCCAGCACAGAGGACACCCCTTCCCCCCTCCCGCTCGTCCCCAAACAGCCATAAACAAAAGAGCCGTTTTGTTTACCTGACATTCACACTGGCATAAATAAGGCCAAGGATAACTCATGTATTTCCCTCTTTCTCCGTCCCTGTGTGTGTGTTTGTGTGTGTGTGTGTGTGTATGTATGTTTGTGTGTGCGCGTCTGTGTTTGTGTGTGCGTGTGCGCGCGTGTGTGTTCTGCAGCTGCTCCACATCTGCATGGAGGGCTGGGGGAACTGGCGCTGGTCGGAGCCGTTCAGCGTGGACAACGCCGGGACCCTCCTGAGGACCATCCACTACAAGGGCCGCACCGCCTCGCTCATCATCAAGGTGCTGCAGCTCAGCGGTGTCCTGAAACAGGTACCTTCCTTCCGCCAAGAGGGGCAGCAGGCCCGGGTGGGGGGGCCAGAGGGCAGCAGATCTGGGTTAGACCAGGGGGGCAGCAAATCCAGGGGTGGAGCAGTTGGAACAGTAACAGTAATAGCTTGCGAAAGACGACAAATGAGGACACACATTCTCGTCGTAGGCCCCTTCCCTGTCTGCGCGGTTGTATCCATCCGCACGACAGTCCGACTCTGGTTCATATTACGAGATGTTCGCCGGCACAAACACGAGCTCGCCCTCCAGCCATCCGAGCGGGTTTCAGCGCGTCCTCCAGGAGCAACTGAAAACAGCAGCGTTTCTCTCGGCCACCGCCGTCCAATCGGCTTCCAGCAGAACAGCACGCCGCTAACAACAACAGCGTTTCCAGAGAACGGGGGGATCGTGTACATCGTGTTTGAGTTTGGCGAGAAACACGCAAGGGCATTTGATTCGCTCCCCACCCCCCCCTCCCGCAAAATAAAAAGGAGATGCCACATCCCAATGATGTGGGGACACTTTGTTATGTAAACATTGTCAAGTGTCACACATGTCTCCGCCGGCGCCCCCAGCCATAACAGACGGACCCACATGCCTATCTGGTCGGCCCGCCATCTTGATCTCATTGGCTCTGATGATAGGGTAAGAGTGTCGGTCACATCCAATCCATAACTAGCAGCCTCAGACTGTGACAGAGGGCCACAGCACCGAGAGTGTGTGTGTATGTGTGTGTGTGTGTGTGTGTGTGTGTGTGTGTGAGAGAGTGTGTGTGAGAGTGTGTGTGTGTGTGTGTGTGTAAGAGAGAGTGTGTGTGTGTGTGTGTGTGAGTGTGCGTGTATGAGAGTGTGTGTGTGTGAGAGAGAGAGTGTGTGTGTGTGCATGAGTGGTCCTCATCTTGTTTTGTTTTGAGGCTTTCTCCCTGTCACACTACTGTATGGTTGTGTATTTATGATATCCCCTCATGTCAGCTCCCTCCTTGCTCACAAAGTCCCCCTCGTACAAAAACACATGTGGATGGGAGCATCTTTTTACATAATATGTTAAAGTGTGTGCGTGTGTGTGTCTATGATAGGAGGAACCAGACAGGATCAAAATGATTGGAGGAGATCATAGCCATAGACATATGTGGAGATTCCTTTACAATGAATGCATGCATGCAGAGCTGTGTTTCTGTACTGTGTGTGTGTGTGTGTGGTGTGTGTGTCCAGACTGCTGAGTGTGTCAGCGCTAGCTGATGACGTGAGTGAAGGCCAGTGAGAGCTATAAAGCGATGATTGATGAACAGGAGAAGCTCCTCTCATTAGGGGCCAGGCTGAGCTCCCCATGCTCATTATCACCACCACTAGCCTCACGCACACACACACACACACACACACACACACAGGGTGGTGGAAACAATCAATTCTGAGCTCAATTAGATGTGTCAGCTCCAGATGAGTACTCCCTTATGGACTCTGTGTGTGTAAGAGTGTGTGTGTGTGTGTGTGTGTGTGTGTGTGTGTGTGTGTGTGTGTGTGTGTGTGTGTGTGTGTGTGTGTGTGTGTGTTGAGAGAGGATGAAAAGCCATCTGACTGCCAGAGTACTGGTCTGTGTCTGGGATCTGGAGTGACGGTTAGTGACCCCACTAAACCGACTGGAGCTGAGAGGCTGAGAGAACACAGTCAGACAGGCTTTCTCTCTCTCTCCTTCTCACCTCTCTCTCTCTCCCTACTCTGTCCACTCTCTCCCCCCATCTAACCTCTCTCTATCCTCTCCCTCCCTCTCACCTCTTTCTCTCTCTCCCTCCCTCTAACTTCTCTCTCTCTCTCCCTCCCTCCTTCTCACCTCTCTCTTTCTCTCTCCCTCCCTCGCACCTCTCTCTCTCTCTCTCTCTCCCTCCCTCACCTCTTTCTCTCTCTCCCTCCCTCTCACCTCTCTCTTTCTCTCTCCCTCCCTCTCACCTCTCTCTCCCTCCCTCCCTCTCACCTCTCTCTTTCTCTCTCTCCCTCCCTCTCACCTCTCTCTCCCTCCCTCTCACCTCTCTCTCTCTCCCCATCCCTCTCACCTCTCTCTCTTTCTCTCTCTCCCGCCCTCGCACCTCTCTCTTCCTCTCTCTCCCTCCCTCTCACGACTCGCCCTCTCCCAACCCCTCTAAACTCGACTCCTCCTCCCTCCCCCCCTCCCCCTCCTCCCTCCCCCCCCCCCCAGATCATAATCTGTGGGCGCCAGGTGATGTGCAGCTACCTGAGCCAGGACATGGAGCTGCGCGTGGTGCAGCACTACGTGGGGGCGGACGGGCAGACGGTGGTGCGCGAGCACCAGGCCTGCCTGCAGGGCGGCGCCAAGCTGCCCTCCTACGTCCTGGAGGACGCCGAGATGACGGAGCTGTGCGTGCGCGCGCGCGGCGACGAGGACTGGTCCCAGGACGTCCGCCTGGAGAGGAAGGAGAGGGGCGGAGCCAGTGCCGTGGTTCAGGTGTTTATTTGCTTTCTTGGATGATGAGATGCACTTGGTTTACCTCAGCGGGCGGCAGGATTGATGGGCCGGCCTGGTGTAGGCCCTTTAGGATTTGACCCAGGTCCAGTCATACCTAGCTCAAATGTATAGGACATGCCTCCGGAAGTGCTTTTCAATGTTTCAGTGTTAGCTTGGGTAATACGGAGTTCCGACCCAGGCATGCAAGGACTGTTAAATCAAGGACACCTAAAGTCAGTATCTCATGGCCTACAGCAGAGCCCTCCTCTTTCCTAGAGTCTATGTTTGGACCAGACGAGACCACCAAGGGAGTCTGTCCCTCTCTCATGGGTGGCCACAGTGGCATAGAGCCTGCCTTGCTGTTCCAGTCAACCAGAGATGGAGGGAGGGAGAGATGAAGTGAGAGAGAGACAGAGAGAGAGACGGAGAGAGAGAGGGGAGAGAGATGAAGATTTCTCCTTCAGATAGGCCTTCAAAGGCTTCCCAGGGCTGCTGAGAGGCAGCACCACACAGTTTAGACACTTTCATAACAACACTGGCCATGGACAGGAAACACTCTGATCTGGGGGGCAGAGACGAGCTTTGAAGCTAACTTCCATAGCTGGAGAACCTCCAGGTCCTCTCTCTCTCTATATATGTCCTGTTTCATGTGGTGGCGGTCTATCCGACTGCTTCTGTGCTTCTGTTGGAATATCTCAACATGTTCCATTATCTGCTGCTATCTAATCACCCGGGAGAGGAGGAGACCAGCTGGGATGGAATGAGAGAGCATTTATGGGAGCTTAATGGATAATGTTCGTTCTTTCTCTTAAAAGAAATAAATGAAAAGAAATAAATGAGAGAGAAATAGCAACAAAAGACAGAGAAAGAGAGCGCAGCGTGCCAGTGTTTTCTCCTTCATCCCAGAGAAACCCAGGCCAGTGTCAGAACTCCGTGTTCATTGGCCCTCTCTCTTCTGTCCCCTGTAAATGAGTTCCCTGATTGGTCGTAAATCCCCAGCCTTAACGAGGGCCCGGGGTCCGGGTGAACAACGCCAGTCCAATATCAAGAGCTTTTACCATTCAAAGGGCACATATTCAGATATTAAATCGTGTCAGATCTGAGTGGGTTTAACAGGCCATTATCCAGCGTTAACAGTTAAACAGCCATCCGACTAAGCCGTTGCTGGTGTCAGAGCGCGGGGTCCTGGGGGAGGGCTGAGGACAGCCAAAAGAACAAGAGTCAAGTACAAAACATGATCGGGTGTTTCTGATCCGGCCCTTTAAACGTCACTTACTAGGATTGTGGGGCTTTGCACTCTCAGGCCTAAGGAACACACACATAAACAAAGAGTCCGACCTCGGATGACCTCGCTGAACCCCTGCCTCGAGCGTAACCGTGTGACAGACCTCTGGCGGGGTTGTCTGTTATGATTGATGCCCAGCCATGGAGTTATAATTTATATTTAATATGACTATTATTCTTTTTTTACCGGATAGCTGTGGTTAGTTGATGGGCTGTCTCTGTGCAGGTGCCTTGTTCCAGTGGGTCTCTGCTCTATGTCTGGTGCACCCTCATCACCATGGAACGCGACACACACATGCAACAGAGGCTGGTGAGTCCCAGGACATGCACCCTCACCCATGCTACGTCGCGTACCGTCTCCCCGTGCTTTCAGCCTGCATCAGAGGTTGTGGCGGGAGGGTTTCCAGGACATACACCAGACCCTCTCACCAGTAACTCGATTCATTCCTCATGCCACACGGGGAGCAGCCCCGGGATTCATACAGAATCCTCTCGCACCTCAATCCATAACATCCCAGTGCACTTTCCATGTAAACACCGTTCAAACACGGCGCTGGGTTTGTTGTTCTAAAAACAGGCCGGGTTGTAAATGTCCCATTTTTGTCCCA
Source organism: Osmerus eperlanus (assembly GCF_963692335.1). Classification (NCBI taxonomy): domain Eukaryota; kingdom Metazoa; phylum Chordata; class Actinopteri; order Osmeriformes; family Osmeridae; genus Osmerus; species Osmerus eperlanus. The sequence goes on from NC_085024.1 coordinate 15,334,346, forward strand.
GTTGCACAACATCCCTCCCAGAAGCTCACACCCACAGCCCAGCTCCCCCGGACGGTGTGAGGCACACGGCAGCACCCTGGCTCTCAGGCGGGTCGGGCGAGAGGATCATTATCATCATTTTCCGCCCCATTATCTCCTTATCGTTTCATTCTCTGGAACCACAGAGGCTCCAGGCAAAGGCAGCATGCTGACACTCTGGGCTGGAGTTGAGTAATGAGTTTGTTGCGTTGTTATGATATGTGTGTGTGTGTGTGGCCCCCCCAGGTGGTGTTCAGCCCGTTGTTCATCATGAGGAGCCACCTGCCTGACCCAGTCATCCTCCATGTGGAGAAGAGAAGCCTCGGTCTCAGCGACACCCAGGTGATCGAGGGCCAGGGCCACGAGGAGCCCCTGCTCAACACTGAGGCCGACCTCACACACCACCTCACCTTCCAGGCCAGGTAGACTACACTACCCACAATGCACCTCACACACCACCTCACCTTCCAGGCCAGGTAGACTACACTACCCACAATGCACCTCACACACCACCTCACCTTCCAGGCCAGGTAGACTACACTACCCACAATACACCTCACACACCACCTCACCTTCCAGGCCAGGTAGACTACACTACCCACAATGCACCTCACACACCACCTCACCTTCCAGGCCCAGTAGATTACACTATCGTCAACACATGACATCAGTTGAACTACAATGTTCATAACCCATGGTGAGGCTGCACATGACACAACAAGCCATTGGTGGAGAGCATCAGGATGACATCATCAGAGCATGACTGTGCTGATGATGAGGTTTGACTCTTCCACAATGGCTTTTTAAGAGAAGACACTTACTTCACATTCCCTAACAGCACATTGGAATATCAGTTCTCCAACATGGAGACATGAGCTTGTGGGATCCAGCTGGCTGAGGCTGGGACAGGCTGCTCATTGCAACATGTCAGGTTTGGGCGTAATTGCACCTAATTTAGATAAAGTTTAACACGCTACAGGCATTTGGCCCAGAGAGCGAGAGAGAGTGTGTGTGGTCCATAGCCCGTGAGCAGGTCATTAGCCTCATGCCAGTGTGAGTGTGACATGTGCCACTTCATTATGGGCAGAGCTTGCCATATATCACCCTCTCCCCCCCCCCCATGCTATTTTGCTTTTGTCTCCTGTCACTCACAAACCTGATTACTCAAAAGCAGCAAATCCCCGTCTCCAGACGCTTTCTCTCCCCTCCCTTCCTCACCCTCCACTCTCCTGCCTCCTCCTCTCCCCCATCGGTCCCCCAGCATTCACCCCTCACCCCTACCTCCATCAACCAGGTCTCTCATGTCCCATGATCTTCTGTTCATCCCCTCTTCCTGCCATTACACATTTTTGTGGCCCCAGATGTGGAGAGAGAGACGAGACTATGGTCCAACACAAGCAGCAGACAGACAGGTAGTCAGACAGACAGGTGGGCAGACAGGCAGGCAGACAGCCAAGAAGGGTGACAGAGACAGACAAGACAAGCTGACCATAACTCTTATATCTTTATATCTGCTGACCACAGACGGGGCTGGAGAGCCAATTGGAGCTCCCTTGGGACCTGTAGCTAATGGAAAACTGTCTGTCTGATCTCCCCCAGTTCTTGGAACCAATGAAAATCTAACTGTCAACAACACGTCTTCCCACGTCTGCCCACAAACCTACTGTCTTTATATAGTACAAAATATTGTACAATAGGCTATATCAATACCCTCAGGACTAGACAACCCTGGGTTCTTGTGTGTGTGTGTGTATGTGTGTGTGTCCAAAGAAATAAATGCTAGTTGGACTAGTAGATGTCAGGAGTTTTTTTTGTAGCCACATAATTGGCCAGTGTCTGGGGCAGAAGTAACCAATAGGATGATTTCCTTTCATTCCATTTTTTTTTTTCTTGTCCTCCAGACTACAGCCAGCCAGTGGTCCATTCAGGGTTCGGGTTAGTACAGCTCACCCCAGTCAGGGTGGAGAGAGCAGGCAGGGCAGGCCTCAGGCTCTGGGTTGGAGAGTTGAGCAGGGTAGTTTGGATGCTCACTGGAATGAACTTTTGTTGTTGCGTTGTGTTAATACTGTTCCTGACCCTGTCTGTGTGTGTGTGTGTGTGTGTGTGTGTGTGTTGCAGGGAGGAGGAGGATGCGTCCCATTGTGCTGTACCCATCTCCACCAGCCTGATCAGGCAGATGGTGAACAAGGCCGGAGAGGAGGAGCCTTCAGAGGACCTGCTGGCTGACTTCTACGGCCTGAAGACCCAACAGCAGGCCCCCTGGCCCTACGTCAGCAAGGACACAGACAGGTACGGCACTCACTCACTGTGTCTGTCTGTCTCTGTCTGTGTGTCTGTCTGTCTGTCTGTGTGTGTCTGTGTGGAGTTGGGCAACGCTGCTCACTCTCTCAGTTCCCACAGTAAGATCAGCAGCTGGTAGCTGATGAAGCTGCTTCCTTCCGAGATGAGATCTCAGCACCCGTGTCACAGACAGGAGATCTGGATGTCACTGCTCTGGGACACACACACGGAGCACATGCTGAGCTGTGTGTGTGTGCGTGCGTGAACGCCTGTGTGTGCCAGCAAGCATAGACACACACACACACACACGCATCAGTCCAGAACACTGGGAAGAGACCATCTTTTCACACAGATCTTGATCGCACTCACAGCCCCTCGGGCACGGCTACAAAGAGCGGTGGGTGGAGGCCTGCGGGCCACATGTCTGTACGTGGGGCTGGTGCGTGGGGCTGGTACGTGGGGCTGGTCCGGGGCCCGGCCCTGGGCCGTGTGCTGGTTCTGGTTCTGGAGCCGCTCTGCTGTCACTGCAGGCCAGCTGGGGTGTTGAGTTACTCTGTCATTCATTATCTACTGCTGGGATCCAGACGCTCTAGCAGAGACCAAGGCCAACACGCGTGCACACACATACACACACACGCATATACACTGACATGCGCACGCACACACACGTATACACGCGCACACACATTTCAACTCGAGCATAAACACACAAACACACACATCTAAACACATCACACACACTCCCTCTGGGAACACTGCCCTGTGTGTGTGTGATGTGTTTAGATGTGTGTGTTTGTGTGTGGGTCTGGCCCAGATATGTGCCAGCGTCTCTCAGAGAGAGGGGACGTCAACCCAAGACCGTGAGCACCGATGCCTATCTGTAGACACGGTCGGAACTTGGACTGCAGCAAAGAAATCACAGTTTAATGAGTTTATTTTCACTCCGTGCTGATAAGGTTTCCACAGTGTGTTGTTTTGACAGAGTCTCTCCAGCGCTAACCACTGCTGCTTGGCGGGCAGGGTGAGAGAGCGGTGGGTCCGGGGGGCACAGGAAGTCGACGTGGTAAATGTGTGTTTTTCTTCCTCCGTCGGCCCCCGTAATAGGGCAGAAACACCTCAGCGGTCGTTAAACAAACATGTTGTAGTGGGCCGGGGACGCGCTCGTGTGGAGGGGGGTGAGGGGGTGGGTGGGGGTGGGTGGGGGGCTGGAACGATGGGCTGCTGTCAGAATTCACACTTTACTGGAACCCGCTACTTTGGCAGCTATGACAGGAGCTGCTGCTGTGTGTGTGTGTGTGTGTGTGTGTGTGTGTGTGTGTGTGTGAGTGAGAGCAAGTTGAGGCACACATGTGTGCTTTCTTTGATGCTGTCGTGACCTCTGACCTGTAGTTTTAGAGCTCCGCCTCCTCGCCCTCGCCTCTCTTCATCTCAAGGACGCTAGAGGACTGTGTGTGTGTGTGTGTGTGTGTATATACCCCCAGATGCCATTCCAGTGTGTGCGTGTGTTTGTATCTGCACAAGTTGTTTGTGTCCACCCATGTGTTCGTTGGCATGTGTGACGCGTGTGACATCCGGTGTGGTGTCACCATGTGTATTCGGTTTGTTTGTTTATGTCACAGTGCTACTCTTCCTGTGTACCTCCTGTGTGTGTGTGTGTGTGTTCCGTGGTTTGCTCGCCTCGTGCCACACGCAAAGGTATCTAAGAGCACTCCATCCTTCCATCCCTTCATCTTTCTCTCCTCCTCCCCCCAGGTCTGGTGCTGGAGAGGCGGTGGCCCAGTGGGACAGCCCCATGCAGGTGAAGCTGTCAGCCTGGCGGCGGGGCCTGAACACCCTGCTGGTGGAGCTCCTCCCCTGGGCTCTGCTGGCCAACCACTCCCTGTGGGACCTGTGGCTGTTCGAGGGGGAGACCATCATCCTGCAGATCCCCGCCGGCAGGGTCCTAGTGCCCCCCAACTTCAAGGTGAGTGTCCCCCCCCCAGTGTGGACGAGGAAAGGGATTGTACCAAGAAAAACGCGCACACACCGTTTGCACAGAAGGGTACAAGGATATAGAGCCTCCCTAACACACACATTCACACACACACACACACGAGACAGAGAGAAGGCTGCTGCAACAGAGGGATCAGTGGGGAGGACGGGCTGATGGACCAGCATTGAAGCAGGCTAACACGAGGTTAACATGTAGAGCGACAGCCCCCGTTCTAAACCCCTCCACCTCTGTGGGTTGTGACCCCTGGACCGCCCCCTGTGTGTGTGTGTGTGTGTGTGTCAGGAGGCCTTCCAGATCGGGATCTACTGGGCCCAGACCAATACGGTCCACAAGTCGACGGCCCTGAAGCTGGTCCACGACCTCACTTCCCCCCGCTGGAAGGAAGGCCCCACCCAGGAGGTGCTCCCTCTGGATGAGGAGGGCTACGTGGACGCCGATGTCCCCCTGGGGGGCGCGGCTGGGGGGCAGAAGGTCAGTGGCGGGTGTTGGGGGTGTCTGGTTGTCATCATCATATGATATATTTATATATAATGTAGATGGAGGGAGTTTAATCATCCTAAATTGAGACATGTTTGTGATCACCTTTCATAGCCGACTCAAATCTTGTTTGTGTGTGTGCAGGTGTGCCAGTTCTGCGTGTCCTCCGGGGTCAGACATGGGGTCCAGATCCTGCAGATCGAGGACAGGACCGTCCTGGTCAACAACACACCCTACACCGTCCACTACAGACCCCTGCTGTCTCGCTCTCCCGTGGGAGGAGACCAGGTGAGAGAGAGAGAGAGAGAGAGAGGGATGCCGAGAGAATGAGAGATGGAAAGAGAGGATGGGGTAGAGAGAGAGAGACATGGAGAACGAGAGATAGAACAATGAGCCGTTTTTCATCAGATCGTGTTACTCCCTACGTCCCTACTCGGCTATTCCCACCATGTGGCCACACACACACACACTCATACACACACGCACTTCACACAAAGAGACACTTCACACACACACACACACAGACACTTCGCACACACACTTCACAGGGACATTAGACAAACAGGCAGAATTGGAAGCAGGTTTCCCTCCTTTCATGCGCCCGGCGTCCCCAAAGAGCGGGGTGCTGATGTCATTTAACGAGCCCTCAGACCCCCCCCCCCTTACCAAGGATGGCAAGGTTTGCCAGTAATTATCTGCAAAGATCTGGGTGAAAAATAAAAGCCCGTGATGGGCTCAACAATAACACAAACCACAGACGAGGCCAGGAATTCCTTTCTAGTCGGGGCGTTCATCATGCTTAGTGTCTAATCCTCCCAGCAGCGCCCACCATACAGCCCCAGCATGGGCTCCCTGCTACCAATTTAGCCCAAAGCTCGGAGGGAGAAAGACAAGAGTGCAAACTAAACTAACAGCGCTCTGTGGTGACCTTCCCCTGTCTGCCTGGTTTGGTTCCCTTCTCTGTTCTGCTCCTCTCTTCCCTGCTCCTCTCTTCCCTGCTCCTCTCTTCCCTGCTCTTCTCTTCCCTGCTCCTCTCTTCCCTGCTCCTCTCTTCCCTGCTCCTCTCTTCCCTGCTCTTCTCTTCCCTGCTCCTCTCTTCCCTGCTCCTCTCTTCCCTGCTCTTCTCTTCCCTGCTCCTCTCTTCCCTGCTCCTCTCTTCCCTGCTCCTCTCTTCCCTGCTCTTCTCTTCCCTGCTCCTCTCTTCCCTGCTCTTCTCTTCCCTGCTCTTCTCTTCCCTGCTCCTCTCTTCCTTGCTCCTCTCTTCCCTGCTCCTCTCTTCCCTGCTCCTCTCTTCCCTGCTCCTCTCTTCCCTGCTCTTCCCTGCTCTTCTCTTCCCTGCTCTTCTCTTCCCTGCTCTTCTCTTCCCTGCTCCTCTCTTCCCTGCTCCTCTCTTCCCTGGTCCTCTCCGCTCTTCTCTTCCTTTTTTCTTCTTCCGTTGTTTTCTCCTCTGTTTTTCCCCCCCGCTTGGCTCTTCTTCTCCCATCTTCTCGTCTCTTTCTTCTTTTCTCTGATGTGTTTTTTCCCCCCTCTCTTTTCTCTCCCCCCCCCCCCCCCCCCCGTCCTCCAGGCCTGTGATCTCCCAGAGACGGAAGGGTTCACCCTGGCCCCGGGTGAGGAGGGTGCGCGGCCCAGCCCCTGCTCCGTGCCCTGCTGGGACCTGCTCCGCCCCAGCCACCAGGGGGAGCTAGACTCCCCTCTCCCCCTCAGGCACATACTCTTCAGCTGCGTGCCCAGGGACGAGCCTGGAGCCTGGAGCCTCCCCGCCCCTATACGAGCCGACTTCCCCAGGCAGAGCGTCCCGGTCCCTGGGGACACGTGCGGAAGCGCTGGCCTGGCCACCAGGTGGGTGAAGTCCTCCGGACTGTTGCTCTAGGGACAGGAAATGGAGGCTCTGCTGGACACAGCCTGTTAACCACTGGTGCTGAAGCCAGGAGGACGGCCCTCAACATTTCCACTGTCTCTCGCTGTTTTCTTTTTCTTTCCTCTCATCCTCTCCCTCCGTCTCTCCTCTCGTCCCTCGCTCCCTCTGTTCTGGGGTGGCCCAGGCCCAGTTCCACACAGATGACTGTTTGGACAGCTTTCCCAGTTCAGAAAACACAGAGAGCGAGGCTTCTCATAATTGGGCCCATGAGTGCTCAACTGATTTTACGACTCGGCCTTTTTTCATAGATACAAGCTTGTGTTTAGTTACTTTACTGGCCAGCTGTGTTCTTACAGACTGTCCCTAGGCCTGACTTCAATAAGGCCTGGGGACATGCCTCTGTGCGTATGTTTGTGTGTGTGTGTGTGTGTGTGTGTGTGTGTGTGTGTGTTAGTGTGTGTCTTGTGCTTGCTATTTGCCATTGGTACATATGTGTGTGTGTGTGGTTCCAGGGCATTGGTGCTGACCCACCAGGAGCACCAGGGTGTGACCTACCTGACCCTGAGCGAAGACCCCTGTCCTCGTATGATCGTCCACAATACGTGTCCCATCCCCCTGCTGCTGAAGGAGAGCCTCAGAGGTAAGGCCACACACACACACACACACACAGTACATCTTTCTAGAAGTGAACTCAAATAACTCTACTTTAACCCTTTTCTGCCCTCCTCTTCTCTACCCCTCTCATGCGCCCCCTCCCTGCCCCAGAGCCCCCCAGGACAGAGCTGTTCTGCAGGGCCCTGCCAGCCAGCTGCTCCGTGCACCACGAGCTCTACCAGCCGGCTGCCTGCTTTCCAGACTGTCGCCTCAGAGAAGCCCTGCCCCCGCTGCTGCTGCGCACCACTACGCACGCACACACCGACTGGACCGACCCCCTGGACATCAACAGCCCTGGGACGCAGGTACACACACACACACACACACTACCCTCCCTCCGCCACTAGAGAGCAGTGAGAATACCCCTATCTTTCAGGGCTCGGGTTATAATCATGGAGGGGATACTGACCCCAGACCAGTCCTAGAGGGAGCAGGGAAGGTCTCTCTGAGTGACAGCTCTCTCTCTCTCTGTCTGACCCTAGTCAGGGCTCGCTAGGTCAGCCTGGTAGCAGTGTGTGTTTCAAGTTATGTCTACTGCTAGAGGTCAGACATATGTCTGACATGGTGTGGTTGAGGTGGTGTGTGTGTGTTTAGGTAGTGTGTCAGGCTGTGGGTTGAGAGAACTGCATCTGGCTCTGGTTACCAGAGGGTCCCAGCCTGACCCCTGACCCCTTGACCCAGGTTAGGGTGAGAGTCTGGGTTATTGTGACTACTCAGGTTAACCCTCTACGTACATACACACACACACGTATTACACCACCTGGACTCACACTACACCATACAGCTGATCCTCAGGGTACACAGAACCTAAACAATGTTGCCATGCTTTGCCTGGTCACAGGTCACACACAAACACACACTCACTACACACCTGACCTGACAGGTAAAGTTACTCAAACGCATCTGATTTGTAAGGTGAAGCTGTCTGGTTACTAGATGTGCTTTGTTGTTTGCTTGTGTACATTTATACAAGATATATCTGATCATCAGTAGGTTGTCTGTGGTGTATATATGTAGTGTTGTGGTTGATGGTAGGTTGTGTGTGTGGTGTATATATGTAGTGTTGTGGTTGATGGTAGGTTGTGTGTGTGTGGTGTTCAGGTAGTGTTGTGGTTGATGGTAGGTTGTGTGTGTGTGGTGTTCAGGTAGTGTTGTGGTTGATGTTAGGTTGTGTGTGTGGTGTATATATGTAGTGTTGTGGTTGATGTTAGGTTGTGTGTGTGGTGTATATATGTAGTGTTGAGGTTGATGTTAGGTTGTGTGTGTGGTGTTGTGTCTAATGTTGGTGTGTGCTGTTCAGGTGGTGTTCCTCTCAGGGTTTGGCTGTCTCTACATCCATGTGGTCCAGCAGAGTGGCACCACCATCCTCACCCTGGCACCAGAGGGCAGCGTTGACTCGGTCATCAGCCAACACAACAGGTAGATCAAAAAATAAATGTACTGACTTACGCTTGTGTCTGATCTCATATTCACTTCCATTGCATGGATTCTAACTTCATTCTCGCTTACCCAGGATGTCCAATCAGAAGCTAGCCTTCCGGGTGCTGCTGAGTGAGGCCAGTGTGGCGCTGAATGATGACATCACCAGCCCCCAGGGTTCCGTGGAGCTCCTGCGTCTGACCCTGTCCAGGCTGCTGGTGAACGTGGCTCCGGCCCAGTCTGAGCTGGACCCCACGGGGCTGGGGCTGGGGGGTCGTGGGGGGGCCGCAGAGGCATGCCAGGTGGAGGTCTACTGTGCCAGCCTTCAGGTGTGTGTGTGTGTGTGTGTGTGTGTGAACCTACCTTCCCACACAAACTGACACAAACAATCTCAATTTTCCAATGTAATCCCAATCTCCATCCCAACCTCTAATCCCAGGTGGACAACCAGCTGTACAACCGCGCTAGCTTCCACTTCCCCGTGCTGCTGTGCCAGGAGGAGCGGGCACAGCCGGTGGCGTGGAGCAGCGAGGCCAACCCCACCGTGTCCACGGCGGCGCTGGAGGAGTACGTGAGCAGCTGCTTCCTGACGCTGGGGCTGATCCTGGCGCCGGACGGACGCACGCTGGACCAGGTCAGCCTCCTGTCTGCCTACACTCACCTAGAACCCCTGAGGGGGGGCGCGTTTGATTTATCCTAGCGAGTACAGTGGAACTGGTCAGTCAGTCCCTAGAAGTGTACTAGGGAGTGTGAGTCAAATCAAACGCGCCTCTCACATACTGACTCGTCTGTGGGTTTGACCTCAGGTGACCTTCCAGCTGCAGCCAGCTCGTGTCTACCTGGAGGACACCTTCGTCTACTACATCAAGACTCTGTTCCACACCTACATCCCTAACTCCGCCCTGGCCGCCGCCCCGCCCCCGCCCGGTTCCCCCGACCCCAGGGCCCCCGTCCTCCCTGAGCCGGTGCTGCACGGCCTCCAGGCACTGCTGTGGCCCCTGCGGCTCCAGAGGCTGGCCATCCAGCCGGTCAGCCTGCTGGTCAGCATCCACGCCTCCCTGAAGCTGTACATCGCCTCGGACCACACCCCCCTGGCGTTCTCGCTGTTTGAGAGGAACTCGCTGTGCACCACCCCCAGACAGCTGGTTCACGCACTCGCCATGCACTACGCCGCTGGGGCCCTCTTCAGAGCTGGTGAGTACGCCCGGACACACACAAACTCATAAACACACACACATACTGTACATAAACACACGCATATGGTATGATTTAACCTCATCATCTCACCTCAGAAATCATTGTTCTGGCCGTGCCCCCTCTCTCTCTCGTTAGGACCCAGTGTTCCGCTCGTATTTCAGCAGCGCTGGGTCTTTACCTGACTCATCTCCGAGTCACCGCAAAGCAGCCTGGGAAGGATTAGGCCCTGCCAGACGTGCGCGTCGCCATGACGAGGGCCAGTAAACATCGCCTCCCGACAAACCTTTTGCGCCCCCACAAACGGCAATGCGAGACGGCTGTCGTAAAAACGTCCGCCCCCAGCCCCCCGCCCCAGCGCTGCTGCCAGTGGCACTCATCATTCAGGCGCAAATTGACGGAAAACTAGCCAACGGTCGAGGGCCTTCGAGAAACGGGCTTTAGATTGTTTTTTTGCCGATGCCGTTCGCAGCGTATAAATACCAATGAGCTGTGCCCACCACATTGCCTAGTCCCACCATGACAGAGGTGAGATAGCTAAGCGCCGTAAATCTTGAAATCTTGCCGTGGATCACGCCATGATGTCATACAGGCAGGGGGGGGGTGGGGGGGGGGGGGTGGGGGGGGGGGGGTGGGGGGGGGGGTGGGGGGGGGGGGTGGGGGGGGGGGGGGGCAGGCCCTCAGGCAGCAGCATATGTGGCACGGTAGGCGGAACGGCGCTCCGTGGTACATTAACGCGGTCGTAAACATGTGTGATCACTGAGGAGTCATGCAGTCAGAGGACTGAAGGGTTGTGTGTTGTTTATGAGGTGGAGCCGGGAACTGACAGGTGTGTGTGTCCCCAAATGTATATACGTGTGTGTGTATCCATATGTGTTTAAACTGTGTGTGTATGTGCTTCCATATTTTGGTATCCTGTGTGTTTGTATATATGTGTTCATATGTTTATACTGTGTGTGTGTGTGCTCCAGGCTGGGTGGTGGGGTCTCTGGAGATCCTGGGCAGTCCTGCCAGTCTGGTCCGCAGCATCGGGAACGGCGTGGCCGACTTCTTCCGTCTGCCGTACGAGGGCCTGACCCGCGGGCCCGGAGCCTTCGTCACCGGGGTCTCCCGGGGAACCACCTCCTTCGTCAAACACATCTCCAAAGGTACCTCCCCCCGTCGCTAGGGGCGACACGCACAGACACTGTTTATACTTTTTTATTTTATATAATAAACCAGTCTCACTATGGTAACTATGTATACATGTATGTAACAGCCTGTGTGACTGTGCTCCAGGTACACTGACATCCATCACCAACCTGGCCACCAGCCTGGCCAGGAACATGGACCGCCTCTCCCTGGACGAGGAGCACTACACCAGGCAGGAGGAGTGGAGGAGACAGCTGCCTGAGAGCCTGGGGGACGGGCTGAGACAGGGGCTGTCCCGCCTGGGCATCAGCCTGCTGGGTACGACACACACACACAGGAGAATTGGCAATACATACCGTACTGTGCAAAAGTCACTTTTATACTGCAGCACAAATACAGAAGAAAAAACGTTACTGGTTATACTCTATGGATTGTGGTTTGTAATGTTAGTGTGTGTGTATGTGTGTGTTAGGGGCCATCGCTGGCATCGTGGACCAGCCCATGCAGAACTTCCAGCGGACGTGGGAGGCGCCCAACTCGGCGGGCAGCACGGCCCGCGGCGTCATCTCCGGAGTGGGGAAAGGCATTGTGGGAGTTTTCACCAAGCCCATCGGAGGAGCGGCCGAGCTGGTCTCCCAGACGGGATACGGTGAGAGTGACTGGCCGAGAGGTGTTGCCCAGAAACGAGATGCTACGCTAACGCCATGCTAACTCGCGTGTATGCATTACCACATTACAACAACAACACATAAGTCAATCTGGTTTGCCGGCGATCTCGCATTCGGTTGTCTTGGCCCAGGAGAGTGTGTGTGTGTGTGTGAGGCTAGACCATGAGCTGCTGAAAAACCTGTTGACTCTGAGGGGCTGGTGCTCTTGAGGTGGTTTGTGTGTTTTATAGGGGGTGGGGGGGTTGCTAGGCAGTGTGTGTGTGTGTGTTGGGTGAGGCGGGGGCGCCATGTGCTAACAGGTCAGCGCTCCAGTACATTAACAGCCAACGAGGTGCACAGCTCCATGTAAGAGCTACGACTCCCCCAAGACCGCCTCTAATCTACCTGGCCCACAGCACTGCGCGCAGTCACACACACGCTCAAAATTGCTTGCAGAGACACATTTATGCCAACACACACACACCCACACTCAGGCACACCCACTAAGTGGGGTGCCAGGGCTGGGAGGTTAAGTGGACTGTTGTTGCATGGTAGCAACGTTTGGCCAGGGACTGACCCCCCTCCCCCCACACCCACTTACTCGGATTGACTATCACACACGCAAACACCCACACGCGGCCCAGAACCCGGTCCAGAGTAGCCCAGCAGTGACATCATGAGCGGCTCGCTGTGTGTTTTATGACCTGCTTTAAGTACATGACATCACTGGCTCGGGCCAACGCTCAGAACACTGGAATGAGGAGCAGCACCACGCACGTGGATGACCTCCCTCTGAGACACATACACCCTCTCTCACACACACACACAACATGCGAGTTTGTCTCTCATCCTGTGGGCCGTGGGGACCAAACAGGGGTCTCTGTGTAGTTACAAGCCTTCTGTGTGTGGGTGGGGGGTGTTAAGAAGTACTTGAGCATACATGTGTAGCGTAGGTGTATGGCTTCCTGGGGCCCCACGATAGACTGGTATGCTAACCTTGTTCTGTGGGTGTGTGTGTGTGTTACAGGTATCCTTCACGGAGCAGGACTGTGGCAGCTGCCTAAACAGCTGTACCTCCCCGTAGAAGGCAAGTCAGCCCTGGCCCCCAACAGCCACGTCAAATACGTCTGGTAAGCACACACACACGTTCCCTGCCCTATACCTTGCGCAGGGCAACTATCACACACGTACACACATGTCACATTAAAGGTTTTTATAAGCACTCTGCCAAAGCTCCCAGAGAAGCGACCTTCTCCGGTTTTTACAGTGATTCTATCCAGAGCTGATTCCATGGCGCATATGGAGGGGCAGACCAGGGGTTGGTACAGGGTTAGGGAGAGAGGGGAAAGGAAATGGAGAGAGGGAGGGAGGGAGGTAGGAAGGGGAGCAGAGGGGATAGGTAGAGAGGTTACGGGGGTAGGTAGGATAGTGAGGTAGGAATGTACATCCCCCCACACACACAAACACAGCAGGGGAACATGTCACAGCTCTCAGCCAGGCACACGCACGTGTATGTGGGGGGGGGGGGGGGGGGGCTAAGGAATGCTGCAGAAGGTACTACATATGTAGTCACTTAGATTACATATATACACTGGTATTGATGTGCATGGTCACTATGGCGTACATGCATGGGTGGACTGTGTGTGGTCTCTCGTCGGCGGAGAATGTCTTCCTGTGTGAGCTGCCCTTGAACGCGTGTGTGTGATGTATGCCTGCTGTGTGCGTCTGTGCGTGCCTGCTCATGGCCGTCGGCATGTACACGTGAGTGTTTACATGCGTGTGCGTGCGTTTCAACAGGAAGATGCTCCAGTCCCTGGGGCGCCCGGAGGTCCACATGGCGCTGGAGGTGGTCATCGTGAGCGGGTCGGGCCAGGAGCACGCGGGCTGCCTGCTGCTGACCGGGGAGGTCCTGTTCGTGGTGAGCCTGAGTGAGGACACCCAGCAGCAGGCCTTCCCCGTCACTGAGGTGGCCTGCCAGCAGGAGCCCTGCCTGGGGGGCCAGGAGCCCCACAGCCCGGGGGGCCAGCTCACCCTCACCCTGCAGCAGGCCAGGATCACCAGCGACGCTGAGGTGAGTGGGGGTGGGGGAGGGAGGGAGGACCTGTGTGGATGAGGCAGGGGGAGGAAGGAGTTGGGGGGAGAGTGAGGACCTGAAAGGATGAGGCAGGTGAAGCCCTGGGGGGGGCAACCGAGGTGAGGCAGGGGAGGGAAGAGAGGGGGAGGAGGTGAGGAGGGATGAGGAAGAAGAGAGGTCATGGGTGAAGTGAGGACCAGCTAACAGCGTGACGCCTGTCCTCCTATCAGGGCGACGGTGGTCGCGAGCGTCTGTCGGAGCTGCAGTACCGCCGCCTGGTGGACTACGTGAGCAGGGCGTCCCAGTACCTGTCTCCGTCCAGCGCCTCGCTCCACGCCCAGCCCCCCGTCACCATGGCCGAGCCGCCGCCCACCGTCAGCAAGAGCTACCGCTACCTGGTGGAGCCCGCCGCCGCCACCGTGTTCGTCAGCAAGTTCACCATGGTGAAGAACAAGGCGCTGCGAGTCGGCTTCCACTGACACACACGGCTTGTGGATTCACAAACGGCCTTTCGTTGAATGTTTAGATGCCTGGGACTTGTTTATGCAATACAACATAGAGAGCCATGAAAAAGGGACGTTTATCAAACTTTGTCTAACCATTGTACGAGTGACCAACATTTCACCAACACAGCTAGGATAGACCTGGGCTTTTGCTACAGAAAACAATGCACCTCCAGATGTATTTATATGTTTTCTAAACGATATTTCTGTGCTGCGTATACTTTACTAATGTTTACATCCCCTCGCACCTAGAGATGTTTGTGTGATTTACATGTTAAACAACTGTAGGAAAATAGAGCTGGCAAAATGTAAGCTTGCTTGTTCATTTATTTTATTTAAAATGTAATACATTGTATGATTGATGAGGGGTCTTATTTTCTATACGTAATTTTTGCCAAACACGGTTGTTGTTCATGTTGCCTTTTTTTGTATGAATCCGTTATAACGCAGACAACTTTATGTAAGAATTTAAAATTTTTGTAAACTAATGCCGATGGTGTAAATGAATAATATATATAGTTATTGTATTAATAGTACAATATTACATTCTAATAAAACATTTGAATAATAAGTTCAGTATTTAATTGTAATTATTTTGTCATCTATTCAAATTTAAATCTAGGTGAGTTGATTGATACAATCAGGTTTATCGTTGAATACATCGGTCAGTTTCACATTACTGTCTTTTATAACCAATTATAACTACACGCACGAGTAGTAATTATAAGCTCTACTGTACAAGAGACATTTCAAAAAACAAAACATCCCTTCATCAATAAATTAATCCAGTCATTCCTACATTCCATTGAAGAGGTGGTCATCTCTACTTCATGTTGGGGAGGGGAGCGCTATCTGCTCTGGGAGACAGGATGGAGTGCCGGGGTCTGCTGCCTGCTGACCTCACACTGGGACACGACAACGAATCTGGAGAGGAGAGGGGGGAGAGGAGAAAAGGGGTTCGTTCTGAACTATGAGCGGTAAAGAACACTGTCACACTCGCTCCATTTTAGCTGTCCATCAACTGGTGATGACCTTGGTCCCCACCCACACACACCTGTGCTTCCACGTGCCCAACCTCCCCCTCAAGTGTACATGACCCAGAGATGATGATGATGACCATCTGGACTTGCACAGAGGAGGGCTGGAGCTAGCAGCTATTAGAAATACATTACCACTGTGGTCCATTAGCAATCTACCCAATCACACACTCCATGCTCCACCTAACCACCACCACAGCACATTAACACCCAATGACCAGGAGCCTCCTCACCCCCTCCCTGACTTGTTCCTATTGGCTGGCTGTCAGGGGCTATGTTACCTGAGACAGTGGAGTCAGAGGCTCCGCCCTGCTCTAGGTGGGCGTGTCTTCTCAGCAGAAGCTCCTCCCTCTCCAGGGCCATCATGTACATGGAGTAAGACCACGCCATCTGATGGAGCGAGCACACACACACGGAGACGTCAATACAGGCTCAGCTATCACATCTGATACTAAATCTGTCTGAGCCGATACCTGTGTGAGTCACTGTGGAACAACGCTCTAACATGACTGGTAGTTAAGTAAGTTGGTTGTTCAAGTTCAAGGCTGAATTAAAAACAGCAGCAGCACCAACAGAGACAGGCCTGTTGTGGATGAGTGCTGATTAGGGGTGGGGGGAAAAAATCTATTCACATATGCATCACGATTCAGTCTTCTAGCGATTCACATCGATTCACAAATTAAAAAAATTATGTAAGCATATAATCGAAATTTGATTACAAATCGAAAATAGTGAATCGATTCGAATTGTGAGGTACCAAAAGATTCACACCCCTAATAGAAGGTAAGCTGTACATTTCTGTTTAATATTTAACCGTGTTGCAGAAATAAATAAGTCTACTTATCGTCACTGTAGTTCGTGAACGAGTTCTTAGAAAGCCTTCAGCAAACTTTTACTTGTTTTGTAAGTATGATTAGAAGGCAGAGTATTCTGTTTTATAACTTGGCATTAGCAGAAACAAAACATACGTCGTCCTTTGGCATTTAGTAGTGTCATAAGGGCAATTACACTTGTAGAAAATAACTTTGCTGGAACCCTCTGTGGCTCAGTGGGTAAGCATGTGAACCATCGAGTCTACTGCCAATTGATAATTAATTTATCCGATATCAGTTAAGTAATATTTATGTTTGTTTTTTTTTATGTAAGAATATATTGAATCGAAATTTGATAAAAAATCGTGAATCGATTTATCGAATTGTGACCCCAAGAATCGATTTGAATCGAATCGTGGGGTACCAAAAGATTCCCACCCCTAGTGCTGATTAGAACACCTGCTGGCTGGGGTAAGACAGCTCTCTGCTCTGTCTCCCTGTCTGTCCCGTCAGTCTGTCCTCCTCCTCCTCCTCCTCCTCCTCCTCAGACAGGGCCCCCTGCTCCTGCTCCTGGACAGTAAGCACACACACCTCAGGTTAGGATCAGGTTCACAGACCAGGATGTGTGAGGGCCAAAGTTGAACTATATATCAGAAACATAAGCGTGTTTTCAAAATGAATAATATCAAAATGTCAACTTGAATCTTGTCTTTTCTCCGTGAAGTGGAGGACTCTGTGGTCTCCATGTTCCTACCTCTTTCTTCTTCTCCTCCTCCTCCTCTCTCCTCCTCCGGCGCAGGAGTCTCTCTCTCTGCTTCCTCCTCCTCTTCTCCAGGAGTGGCAGCACCTCCTCCTCCTCAACACCACTCCTGAACGCCTGGAACTGGGGCCACAGCTTCAGCAGCTCACTGAACACTGACATCTGGGGATACACAAACACACACACAAACATGTGCACTTGCTATTAAAGTAATCTCAAACACACAGGTAATATGTGTTTGCACTTGCATATATAAGTAAGCTCTCACACACACACACACACACACAGGGCCACCTCCAGTACCTGGGCCTCTCTGAAGACGTAGGGCCCCAGCTCGGCCCTCCTCTCCAGGATGTTCTGGACCTGCTCGGGGGGGACGTCCACCTGCACGGCGGGGGGCACGGACGAGTTCAGGAAGCAGCTGATGATGGTGGACACCTTGTTCTGCACCACAGCCTCGTCACAGTGGGAGTGGCACAGGTCCTGGGGGGGGGGGGGGGGGGGGCACAGACTGTCACCTCCAGCACCACCACCCTTTGTTAAACCTGCCTACTTGATCACTGGGATGTTCTTGTGTCCACTGACGGCGTTTACCTTGTACCTCTGCACCTCCATCCAGAAGAGCACGTCGTTCTCCAGGAAGTGGCCCTTCAGGGAGACGAAGGTCTGGAACTGGAGGCAGGTGAAGGGATGGAGCAGGGTTCTCCTCAGGGCCAGCACCTCCTGGGACGAGCTCATCCTGGAGCCGTCAGCCTGGAGGGGGGGCAGACATAAACCTAGATCAAGATCAATAGAGTTTTTTATCTAAATCTAAACTCCTCAAAAAAGGTTCGGAAACTTTATTTCGGTCGATTATTCCTCCCCTTCAATAATACCAATTTGTATTGTATTTTATATCGTTGGAAAGCCTGATTTGTCACCTTTACAACGAGGTACGAGGAACTTGTAAGGATCGTGCATTCGTGGAATGAGCAACACAGCTAACCATGTGGGTTGCGGCCCCAAAATATTTACCAATTGGTATTGTTGAAGAGGAGGAAAAATCGACCCTTTTTTTGAGGAGTTTAGTTCTTGATCTTAGACCCAGATATTCACCCACACTTTCATTGAGATTTCGCTAACTAGCAACAAACTTGTTTTTGTGGCCCTGGACTTGTACTAAGAGAAGGCCACTTACCTTCCACACCTCTCTCTTCTTCCTGTGTCTCTGATACACCTGGTCTGACACGGAGTCTGCTGCCTGGGGCTGGAGAGAGGGAGACAGAGGTTCTGCTTAGCCACCTCAACAGCTTCAACATGATACTCTGTTTACTCTTAATTACCATGTTCTTCTACCATCACTCGTTCTCCTCCCTCCCCCTCCTGTCCTTCCCTCCTCCTCCGTTTCTTTCACAAACGATCTAACCCCGCCCCTCTCTCTCTGCCTCCACCACCTAGTGTGTAATGCTAAACACCCTCTCATTAGCTAATGAGCAGGACGGCAGCTAGTTTGTGTCGCTAATGACCCAACATGAGAACATAACGAGGCAGGTGGTGGGAAATCTGTGGCCTCCTCTGCCCCCTGATGAAGACACCTGAGAGTGTGTTATGGTGTCACATGACAGGCCAGACCAGCACATGACACACTAGGAGAGAAGCACCACTGCCGTAGATAATATTCTGGCACGCAGACAGACAGACAGACAGGCAAGCCTGTAGTGCCTTTAGGCTACCTTGAGTGTCTGTCTCTGGTAGAACTGGGGCGTGGCCAGGAAGAGGGGAAGCCACTCCTTCTCCAGGTAACCCCTGACGATGTTCTGGACCTCCACCAGGACCGCACCAGAGAGACGGCCCTGCTGCAGGCGGCCCCATCCCCCAGCCAGCCGCAGTAGCTGTGCACACACACACACAGTGAAGACTCAGTAACAGTGTGTGTGTGTGTGACAGGGTGGAGACAACGTCACTCTGAAAGCTCTATGAACACACAAGGGTTCCTCCGGCCCACAGGAAATGATCTGCAGGAGACCCTGACTGGAAGATCTCCCATCAGACCTTCTGGCTCTTCTGGGAATCAAGCAGCCTCCCACGTCTCTGTCACTCTCTTCCCCCTCTCTATCTGTCTCTCATTCTCTCTCACTTCCCTCGGAAATGAGAACCAGTCCCAGGGAGAGCGTGGGGAAGAAAGGAGAGAAAGAGAGGGATATATCATGCTGTGTGACTGAGACTAGAGGCCTGGGTAATAAAAGCTGTCAGTCTCTCTGCATCGCTCACGCAGAGAACTCTCAACTCCCTCTCTCCCTCATTCCAGCACCACCATCTCATCCTCCACCCTAACTGGAAACTGGAGCTGTCAACAAGACATGGCAGTATGTCAGCCTGACGACCTTGATCTTGGAACTGTTTGTAGTTTTTAATTCCATAATAGTCAAATGTCTGTAGTTTTTATACACTAAGGGTAGCCCTATTTGTAGTTTTCATACAGTCATGTTTATTAGATAAAAGTATCTGTGACCAGTCCTTAGGATAGGTCTGACCTACATCCTCCTGCTGCTCAGCAGAGGCGGGACTTCCTGTTCCAAACAAGTACTTCCTGTTGAGGTACTTGGTCTTGATGTCTTTGGACCTCTCCTCTCGTGTGACCTTGTCTTTCTGAGGTGTCCTTCTGAGCTGATCCACATCCAGCCAGCACGTCAGGTGTATGCTGAACACACACACACAAAATTGGAAAACGTTAAAGTAGAACACCAGACATTTTGTGCAACATCCTCACTTATTAAACAACCACGATGAACACATCTGATTGGCTGTGTCCCCACCTGGCGGCGTGTTCCTCCAGGAAGGACAGGAAGTGATCCAGCTCCATGCGGTGACGCAGCAGGGAGCCCAGGCGGTAGCGACGGTAACGTTCCGGAACTTTGTCCCAGGAGTCTGGAGCCTTGGGGCCCTCTGGTGGCGGGAGAGCGGAAGTGCCCTGCTGCTGCACCTGCTGGAGGGGGGGGGGGGGGGTCATGAAAGAGAGGTAGGTGGATGGAAAGAAGAACCGTGGCTGGGAGAGAAGGGAAGGCGTGAGAGGCGAAGGTCAGGTGTCTCTGCTGCCCTCACCAGGAAGCGTCGATGCTCCGCCTCCCTATACAGAGTCTGCAGCTCCCTGTACTGCTCAGAGTCCACCTGGCGAGTCTCCTCCCGCACACACACCTGTCACACACACACACACATGTTGTTGTGGCCTGGCCTTGCAGAAAGATATATAGACCCTCGCCTACATGCAGTGATCCTACCCTCTGGTAGGAGTGCGTGTCTCTGCTCTGCAGCAGTGTCCAGGGCTCCAGCAGCAGGGCGAGGATGTGTTCCTCCACCCCATCAAACAGCTCCTCAAAAGGGGGGCTGAGGCACTGGTACACCCTCCTCCGGATCTCCTCCACCACCCCTACACCCCTCTGGGCTGCGCTGCACACGTAGGTGGAGTAGAGCATCTGAAAGGGAGAGGGGAGAGGAGGGAATAGAAACTTGAAAGAATTGAGTTATAGGCTAAAACGGTGGTTGTTGTACGGTCTGGTGTAGTACTCAATAACTATTCAAAGACATCCTGCGATGCTTTTCTTGTGTCACCCCAATGCCACTTTAAAAGCCTTATGAAAGTCTGATGTGCAGAACATCCTGTTTTATAGGAAGGATTAGGGAGTGAGCGTGTTTTCTAGTCTGGTCCAGTTGGAGCCGGAGAGGGTGGTTCTGATTCGGAGCTCCGCTGTTTACCAGAGTTCTGAGTCACTTGTTTTTATGGGCACCCTTCGGCAGGGCTTATTGAGGGCCGTCCAGAGTGTGTGTACGTGTGTGTGTGTGTGTCTACGCTGGCACGCAGGGTCACCGTGGGGGTCCGCTCCGATCCTGTTTGAGGGACAAAACTGGCCCTGGACCCCAGGAGCTATCCTCACCTCTTCAAGAGCAGCCAGGCTGGTTGCCAGGTTGGCGCAGGCACACACTCACACAAAACACTCACCAATGTCCCCCAAGGCCAAGATTAGCCCATAGCTAAAGCACACCAGACCACCAGGGGCTGTTGGTTTCGTGAGTAGGGACAGCGTCGCACGAGTGTTACTGATCCTCCATTAAACAGCTCTGCATTTCAGGCCTGATTTACTACAGAGGGGCTTTCTGGCAGCCATATGCCTGGTCCAATGCCCATTGTGTGTGTGTGTGTGTGTGTGTGTGTGTGTGTGTGTGTGTGTGTGTGTGTGTGTGTGTGTGTGTGTGTGTGTGTGTGTGTGTGTGTGCCTGTGTATATTATGTATAAATGACAGGTCTTGGCGTTTGTCTCATGCCACCATGGTCCCCTTCCAATGAAAGGTCATTCGGTGTCTTTATCTGTTCGGGTGTGTGCGTCCTACCTACCTGAGCAAGTCTCTTTACTCTGTAGGGATCCAGTCCATCCTGATAGAAGAGTGTGTGGTACTGCTGCAGGTCCCACCAGCAGAGGGCAGCATTGTGCCACAGCTAAAACACACCATCACAGTCACCAACACTGCTTTCCACACTAGGCAACAAACGTCACCAATACCAAGCCATAGATCTAGATCAGTATGCAACTTAACACTTGCTCTAGAGAATGAGTCTTCAACCACCTCAGGGCCCACTGTTCTGCATGTTTGAGATGTTTCCCTGCTACAACACACCTGATTCAAATGAAGGGTCGTTATCAGGCTTCTGCAGAGTTTGGTAACGACCCTTCTTATGAATCTGGTGTGTTGGAGCAGGGAAACATCAGTGGGCCCTGAGGACCAGGGTTAAAGGCCCGCTGCCCCGGAGCAGCCGAGGGGAACGGCAGTGGCTACCTGGTTTCCAGAACGCTCACAGAAGCCAGTGAAGAAGTGTCCGGCCTGGGGGTCCACATGCAGGGCTGTCAGCATCCTCTCCATCCTCCGCCCCCCCAGCACAGGACTGGGGCTACAGCTGGGGCCTCCTGGCTGACAGGACACACAGACATGTACACACACACACACACACACACACAAGCTTCTCGTTCCCAGCCCGATTCTTAGTCTATGACCCCTTTTATGAAATCTGAACAAGTCGGTCAGCTGGACACTGTTTGGATCACCAAGACGTATTTTAAAACCAAGTGTGAACAGGGTCTGTGACTCAGAACTACCTGAGGGTCAGCAGAGGTGAGAGCCGAGGGGAAGCAGGTGACGGGGCGCAGGGGGTGGAGTGTGACACAGCGGGGACTGGGGTCGATACCCGAGGGAGGACGTAGCTGTCTCTTCTCCCGCAGCCTGAGGTCACACTCCTGACCGTCCTCAGACCCAGACCGGGCTGACAGGAACCTCGGACCCCTGGACCACATAGCAACCAGACACCGAATGACCTCAAACATGGACTAGTGTTAAGTGCAATACAGACTATTTACAACTGTGCCTCTATAAACTATGACCCCTTCCTTAGGAATTGTGGCATATAGAAACAATAACTTTGATTGAACTGTCTCACCAGTACAGCAGCAGTGCCTGTGTGATGCAGGGCTGGATCGGGTACAGTTTGTCCTCCCTCCAGCAGGGGGAGGTAGCCAGCCCCAGCCTGGACAGCAGCTCCACACTGAGCCTGGCCTCCCCGGTGCTGCTCAGCAGGTAGCACTGCCTCATCTGGATCAGGTGTCTTGTCAGACAGACGGAACATTCTATCACAGTCTACAGACACTAGGATTGATCTTGAGGAACTTCAATCATTTCACTAATCCTCAAAACAGGCCTGGAATGCCCCCACAGGTTTCCCAAACACCACCAAAAAGTCCCCAACTATCACCCTTAATACCTCAGCCGGCTACTCTTATCTACCACAGGGTACGTGTGGATTAGGGTTACCTGTGTTTTGGGTCGTCATCCTCCATGGTCTTGAGTCTCTCTATGTCCATCCAGAGACCTAGCATCTTCTCTCCAGGGGTTCCTCGTAGAAACGCTTTGAACTCCTCAATACCCTGTCTGCTGCCATAGATACTTGCAACATGGAAACCAGCATCAAGGTCATGTTCTTGGTCTGCCCCCATCCTGCCCCCCTCCTTCAGTTTGATACCTCTGTCCATCTCACTGGACACGCCCATCCCACAGCGATTAGCCACTGTCCTCTGCTCTGATTGGATACAGCACTCGTAAGTAGTCTCTGCTCTTTTCTCTGACAGGTTGAGGTAGTCGTCCATCTCTGTCCCCACGTCTCGGAGCACCTCCGCCACCAGACTGGCAGCTAGGTGGTCTAATGGGCCACGGGAAGGACTGTGGCACTTGCAGTCTCTGTAACAGCATCCTGCAGTTGCTGCCTCTGTGAGGTAGACAGTTGGTCCTTGGATAGGGGGTGTAAGTGGCTCCCCTTTCTCCTCCTCCCCCTGGGTCAGGGGGCTCTGGACTGAGGCACCAGAAGAGTCTCGCACCCCCAGTCCCTGGCATCTAGGATCCCTCAGAGAGAGCAGCTTTGCCAGCCTGGGAGAGACATCATAGATGCACCTGTGATGAGCCCACAGCCTGTATTGTACATAAAGACCATGATCGACCAATCCCCAGTCCCCTAGTTAGTACAGTGTCTAACACATCCAGCGTATCCTATGGACAACAAGGCTGAACACAAGCCAGCCATGTTGAGGTTGTTGTGGGTCAGACACCTGATAGGAACATGAAAGGAACACACCCACACTGACGATGTCGTGGCATGAGGAAGATGACCAGGAAGTAGGGCAGAGGGAGGAGGCATGTTACGTTGCACCACAGATCACCTGTCACTACACCCAACTGCCCTCTCTGCTTGAACATAGTGTTTACTATGCAACACTTCACCTTCCCTGTCAATTTGACTTACTAAGCAAACAGTGCACTGTTGGTGTGGGAGAAAGATCATGTCTCAACATGCAAAGGAAACGCTATCAAGGCAAGCTGTAACCACCCTGCTGGTAACGGTTTGGATTTATATCCTACCTGTTTATATTGTACTATTACCTGTACTCAAAGTAGCAGTCGCTCTGAATAAAAAAGGGTAGTCTTTCTTTTAGGATCCATTGCAATCCTTGATTTTGGTCCAAGTACTGTTGGATAAGACATCCACAATGAATGATTTTCTCCTCTACAAAAATCCTCAAATTAGTATTTGAATAAACGCCAACACGAGACTACGCTGAATGAACTTACGAGGACAGAATAGTGGTTATCAACCAGTGGGGTAGCAGTAAGCCATGACGGGTCAGAGAAGAGTTTGGATTTGCAGTGTTTCAAGGCTGAGTGGATGGTCCTGGAGAGAGACTCTGCCGCATCGCTCACCTCTTCAAACACACCAGTCTGCCGGTTGTAGGTGACGGCCTGGGAGAAGGACTGAATGCGGTGAAGGTGGAAATCATTAGTTTATAACCGGATAGTCTGATTAATGAATTCCAAATACATTTTGAATGGAAATAAAGGTGGTAAATCAAGGATTGTCCGCATAATTATGCCAACTTTTGTAGCCTACAACAGCCTAGCCTTTCTGGCTTTAAATCTTCTTTACCGGCAGGCTCAAGAACTCATTGAAGAAGTGGACCAGAGTGTCGTCTGATGTCAAATAGTCAACCTGAAAATATTTACGTCTATTAGGCTATTGAGACATGTGCGCCGTTTACGTCATGCTTCACAAAAGGTATATCAAACAAAAGTTGGAGTTTGTCAACATCTTTTACTCACGAAGCTGTCGGCTGTGACTTTAGGTGCATCTAAGGGGAAAGGAAAAATACATTTAAATCTTTGAGATTCATATTGAAGAGAAACGGAATGTCTCCGCTCTCACCTGTGATAAACTGTCCGCTCATTCTTCAAGCGTTTTCCGACAATAACCTCAATCAACACAGAACGTTCTGACCAATCGTGCCACTTCCTAACCACAAAACCTTTCAGTATAATTAAGACACGTAGCTACGTTGCTATGGAGGTGGACTCAAATCACACTGCACTGAGGAGGAAGTCAAGTTAAAGATTAATCTAGACTGTCCTTCATTTTCGAATACAAGTTTTACGATAGTATCAGCATTACCTTTTATTTAATTAAATACAAAAAGACAACTATCCAGCGACATGGGAAAAATGTTCTACCGGTTTACTATCTACTTTAAATAGAATACATTGCCTTCAAACCAACCACTAGATGGAGATATTGGACAATAAATGATTGGTGTGCAGTTAAGGTTTATTTGAATAATAAATAATGTAAAACCCTGACATAAAATTGTAAAATAACCTTTATTTAAAAGAATCTGTAACAGTAGTACAGATGTCAACAATATATACAAAGACACACTGATAAAAGTTTGAGAATCAAGTTCAGAGAAGAGAAAATTATGTACATCCATTTGTGCAAAGAGGAGCCAGATCAATAACACATTTCATGTCTGATTGGAAATCTACTGGCAAGGGCATTTCAGATTCATAATTAAAAATACGAAACATCCCAACAATGTTTCAAAAACAAAAAAAGTACGAAAAAAAACACCTGTAGGTAACTTTCCAGCTACAATCACAGCCACATAAAAAATCTCATACATTCATAGTCTCCTTAGGTTGCGCTTGCTCTGAGCGCTCCCTGGAAGCACATCCTTCTTCATGCGCCGATGTGCAGACAAGCTCTCACAGTCTTTGGACCCATGGAAGGCACACAGGCATGCTGTGCAGAACTGGAAGCCACAGTCGGCTGTGCTGCACACACCCTCACGTTTGACGGAGTGGCATCGCGCCGGGTGCTGGCATCTGGGGCATGCCTTTAGGCACTCATCGTTGAAGAGGGTTTTTGCCACCTTGGTAGAAACACAGACCATTAGTGTATGCATTATTAAAATAAAAATCTGTATATAATTTATATAAAAAACAGGAATAGGACATACATTTGAGCATTATCTGTACACAGCAATGTGCTGGTTGCCCTTTCGAGTATGATGCCAAGAGTTGAACACGATGGAAAATAAACCAGAACTAGAAGCCTATATTAATGGGTAAACTCACTTGTAGGAACTTGTCCCGTTTGCTGCTTGAGTACGAAGTGTTGTGCTGGACTGGGGTCCCAGTGCTGTGGGCTGACTGGGGGGTGCGAGTGCTGGGGGTGGTAGACTGGGCCTGGACAGACCGGAGAGCAGACCTGTTCAACAGGTTCAGCCTGGTCTCAGCATCAGGAACATGGGTTGCACTGCCCAGCTACGATACAAACATACAGAGGAACAGATTTAGTCATTATAATTAGGGAAGCATCCTGACCATCCCAGTTTACAGCACATGGCCGGGGTGACTTGAAAAGCCCACTGCAGGTGATATAATACACACAAGACCAAGATCCATGATTTGGTCTAAACAGCAATGGTCAAGTAGGCATATCCTCCTCACCTCTAATGCCATCTTCACCTCCTTCAGGTAAAGTTTCCTCCTACGAGTGGCCATCTTGTCTTGCTGGATGATGCAATTCCAGGAAGTGCATACTTGACTAAATCTGTGGAAAATAACCCATACAACACCTTAATAATTCAATTCATAATAATCTTGCAGCTTGCTATAGGTCTACAACAAGTGTTAGGGTTACTGACTTCAGAGCATTTGTTTGGTCAAATTAACCAAGTAATGCAATAAGAGACATTCACCTGTAGATATCTTCAGGGGACAGCTGCTTCAGAACCATAGACAGGATGTGCCTCAGGTTCCTCTTCTTCAGCTCCGTGAAGACATCCACCTTTTCCAGGCCGATCTTCCTGCCAATCAGCCCGGCCAGGGGCATGGTGGTCCTAAAAGGTTCTGGGGTGTTTGAGGCCCTCAATAGCTCCTCTAAGCTGGTCTGCTCCGGGAGGATCCCCGCGGTCCGCAGGCTCATGGCACGGACCATCTGCAGGGCTGGGGTCAGGGACAGGTCCTCCAGCCTGGAGGTTTCAGTTCGGAGGGGAGTCACCTGTAGGAAGACCTCGTCCTCCTTAGAGAGGCTCCCTCGTGGCTGAGGTTGCTGCTGTCCCTGGTCGGTCTGGGTCTTCCCCCGGAGGGTTTTGCTGGTGGCCCTGGCCTCCTCCTCAGATTGGGAACCTCCCTCTTTGAGCGTGGAAAGCCTGCGCTGGCGCTCCAGCCTGGACCTCCTCTTCAGCTCAGCCAGGCGGGGCGTCTCCTTTCCCGTGGAGGACGGCAGCAGGTCCTGGAAGGAGCCGTCGTGATCCACGGAGGAGTCGTGAGACTTGTCCAGGGCCAGGGAGTTAAAGCCGCTGTCCTCGGACATGGAGGTGTCGAGTTTGGGGTTGGGCGTGGCTGACGAGGGGGCGCTCAGGACGCTTAGGCTCTCGGAGAGGTTCGCTGCCAGGTTGACGGGCGTCTCGAAGCTCCCCTTCACCACGGACAGGAACTTGGCGTGGCACGGTGTCTCCAGCATGTCGGTGGTGAGGCAATCGGAGGAGATGATGCTCTCGTCCAAGTCTGTGTCCGTGAGGGACTCGGACCCCCTCTTTTCGAACCTAGGGAGGTTGGCTACATTGCAGTTGCCATCTTCGAGGGTGGAGGTTTTCACGTGAGAGAACATGAGGCGCCGTTTTCTGCCGGAAAGAGGCAACTCCTCAGGTCTTAAAGTGCTTGTGGCTAAAGCTCCCATCAACCTGGACTCGGGAGAGTAGAGGAAAACATTAGAGCTGATGCGCTGAGACCTCACGTTGACCGAGGGTCCAGTCTTTCTGGTACACTGCGTTCCAGTGAGCTCAGTTTTACCCTCTGTGACAGATTGGCTTATGAGAAGGCGTCGTCTGAGAGAGGCATCCCTTTTGGATACTTTGGGAGTTTCACACCAGCCAGTGACCACTGGCTGCTCCTTCCTTAACTCTTTCTCTAGACATCTGACAGGCTCCCTGTCTTTCTCTTTCTTGGGAGTGAGGGACAAGCGGGGTTCACGTCTCTGCAGAAAGTTCTCTTTGGGTGTTTCATGAAAGCCGTCTTCGCAAAAAGACAGTGATGGGTCACATTTGCGCCCAGTTTTCATCTCTGGGCTGTGGAATGAATCCAGGTACCCACTGTCACTGGAACTGCCATAGTGTTTGCTCTTGCTGGTCTGGAACTGGACATCTGAACCCATGTTGTGCTCCATTCTCTTCTCAGGATCCCCCTATGCAAACAGTGACACAGTGGTATGAAAACATACCTACACACCCCAAACCTCAAACCATTGTAACGTTTGTTCATGTGGCCAACCACCATATCAGTATAGCTTGCCAGCTACAGTACTGTACTGCAAGTTTTTACTTATAAACGAGACAATTAATTAATGGAAGCTCTACAAGCCTTAGTGTTAACTTGAACTCACTTTTGGAGTGAGAAAGGGAAAAACTGCTATGACCAAGTTCGCAGCTTTCTTGGAATATTAGTGGAATATAGCTCACTATGCTGTTCAAAGTATCCAAAGCTTCCGTTCGTCTTAAAGTTTATAAACACAACCAAGCAGTAGGCAAAGCTTAACAACAAGGGGGCCGTTACCATGTGAGCGCGTGCAGCAAGGTTAATTTAAATCCCCTCGCTCAGTTTAAATTGTCCGCTCTTGGAATCCCCATGACTACCATTCTTATCGCCCGCCTAAATTGTCCTTGTGGCCGCCATATTTCGAGTCAGGCTAGCACTATAGCAGCATCATCAGGCATCAGCTGGCTTCGACGTTCCCATGGGGCTCATTATAATACAACCCATAGTCTGAGTCGATCCAAGCGTACCATTTGGCAAACTTACTAGCCGCTCGCCAACCATCAATTGGGAAAATATTAGTCAGCAATATGTCAATGTAAATTCCAAAAGGGCCACAATGTGGGAGAATTTATGCATATCTTTATACATGCTATTGTGTAATACACATTGGCTGTTTGAGTTTGCCCAATGCAGAAATAAACATTGTGCTTAGCTACATGTAAGATAGTTTGGTTCAACACCATTTAGCTAGTATGTAGCCCATCGTTTTAAATGCATAAGAAATTCAGTAATTCAGCGCAAAGCAATCGACTTACCCTTTAACAACAAGCAAGCTGTCAGTAAAAATATCGTGAATTCCGTTTGTGTTGCATCAAGGTTGCAAGTACCACCTTCTTGCACTCCCTCGCTACGATTCTTCCTCCTTCACCCTGTTTTCTATCTAGACTAGTGGCCACGTTTCAAATTTCGTGGGAACTTCACCAACTAAAGTGATAGGGCAAGTATCACGTGTTTCCGCCTTCGCAGACGGAATCTTGTTACCATAGCAACTCATCGAGTGTAGTTGTCACGCTGTTTTGAAGTTACCTCGTAGATAAAGTTGAACTATTAGGTAGGTAACGTACAGGTAACCTTATTTTTACCATCCGGATTAGCTAGAAAATTAACTGTATCAAAGTGTTTCACTGGAAGTTACTACTGGATTTGATTGCTTTTAGTAAGACGTCATCATCACTCATCATCTGCCACTTTTTTTTAAATCAATATCAGCTAAAGTACTGTACAGGACACACCAGCTGGCTAGTGGTTAGACTTGCTAAAGCTTAAATTGGCGTTTAGTCACTGGCTAGCGGGTTAGCAGCATACCTAAATTTATATCGTTTTCATCTGATTTTAGCCATGAGTGCAAAAGATGTCTCCTCAATGCTGGACCAAGAAGAAGTGTCGACCAGTGGCCACGGGACCGTACCAGTAGACCACCTGGACTATGGGTACATTGAGAAGTGCACTAACGTGAAGTATCTGGAGAAGATTTTAAAGATTCTCAGGTACTGTAGTACTAAAATACTCAGAGACAACGTTTAAATATCTATAAATGCATACTTTAAGTCCGTAATTGTAATTGTAACAATTTGAAGTCAGCACAGACTGCATACAGTGTCCACGTGTCAGAGAATGTTTTGGTGTATTGGGTCAACCACTCTGTCATAGGTCAGGAGATGAGGGCATCTATCCCCACCTGACCCAGTTCTGTGAGAACCACCTGGAGAAACTGGACCCTAAGAGCCGCTCACTCCGGAAGGAGAATCCTGTGGCGACAGCTGCTAGTCTGTCTACGGATGAATGGAATCAGATCACTGTTGAGATGAAGGTACTTCTCCTCTACTGAACTGTTACAGCAACCTCTCTGGGATGGTCAAATTAGCATCACCCCCCCCACCACACACACACACACACATACAAACACACTTAAATAAAAACACATGAAATCACCAACATTTACAATTGTTTGTCAAAATGACAATCACTTACCTACTAACTGTTATTCTCAGGCATGGGAGAAGGAAGCCAAAGGGGTTGAGGGGGAGCTGAAAAAGCAGTCCTTGTGTTTATCTGACATCGAGAACTTCCCTCCAGTGCGTGGCTCTAACTGTTCTCTTCCTCTTAGTCAGGTAAAGTCATTCCAAAAAATGGTTCAGTTCACCTCTTTTCTGACAATAGTATTATTGGATGTCCAATACTGAGTGTTTTTTTATTCTTTTCAATTGCTTTCAATGACAGACCGCTGTTTCAAAAGGACTGAGAAAGTCCTCCAAGAACTCAGCACCTCGAGATTATCGAGACTGGGACAAGTGAGTTGCATCCTCTTCTCCTGCCTGGAGAGCTCCTTCCCAGGTCGAGTTTGTCCACACCACAGCTACACTCCATCCTTCTCATTAGCACCCTGTCAACGTGTATTCCAGGTTCGACGTCGACAAGGAATGTGATAAGGTCGATAGCAATGTCACCAAGGCGTCCCCCGCGATGATCAATTCCGAACATCCTCAGATCAAGACTAATCTGAACGCGACAGGTACGTTCTTTCCCATCTGTGTGCGTTCTGTCTCCTTGATGTTGTCTGTGTTTGGACACAGCTGACCGGACGTGGGTCCTCTCAGGCCTGACAGATCAGGAGAAGGTCCTCCATGCCAGCCGTGAGAAGGACAAAGGAAACGAGGCCTTCAGAGCCAATGCCTTTGAGGAGGCTGTGGCCTTCTACACCAGGTTAGACCACTCACAGCTTCTCTAGATACAGTGCTTCACTCTATTCCGACGCTGATGATCTCGCGAAGGAGACTATATCCAGCCTGAGAACAGACATTAGCATTCCGACGTTTGGAATTGAACGAGGGTAAGGTGAAAATGTAGAACGTCTCTGTTTCCCTCAGTCTTGACTGTCTGTTCTGTGTGTACCGATCTATCTGTCCCCACTGTCTGTCTCTACTGTCTGTCTCTACTGTCTGTCTCTACTGTCTGTCTCTACTGTCTGTCTCTACTGTCTGTCCCCACTGTCTGTCTCTACTGTCTGTCTCTACTGTATGTCTCTACTGTCTGTCTCTACTGTATGTCTCTACTGTCTGTCTCTACTGTCTGTCCCCACTGTCTGTCTCTACTGTCTGTCCCCACTGTCTGTCTCTACTGTCTGTCTCTACTGTCTGTGTGTGGGGGGGGGGGGCTGCAGGAGTGTGTCTTTGGCACCAACGGTGGCGGCTTACAACAACAGAGCCCAGGCAGAGATCAAGCTGCAGCACTGGCACAACGCCCTCAGGGACAGCCAGAAGGTCCTGGAGATGGAGCCCAGCAACATGAAAGGTCAGGTCCTCACTCGCAAGTGGATGGTGATAAAACAAATGAATCCAGCACTGTAGGGTCGTGTGAACACAGGAGGTTCAGGCAGGAGGACTCAGTAGTGTTATTTACTTTATTGCACACGGTACAATACATGATTGTAATACTTGAATTTGGCATAATGGTTCTGCTCGCATCGGCTCCCTGCCGCACCCAACGGAGACACCGTCTCGACATCCGAGCAGAGAGGGGGAACGCATTCCCCCTACGATAGGAACACAGACCCAAGGGTGCAGGCCAGGGAGGGGGAGGCAGCATATTAGACAGAGAGCATCCTGTGTCGCACTAGCAATGCACAGTGCAGCGATATCCTGTTAAATAGCCCGCCCTGCAAAGAAGGTGTGCCCCGGCGGCGTGACATGAAGAGTTGCTAGTGACGCGCTAGGTCTCGGAGTCTCCTACATGAACCAGCGCCGGTTGATTTAGAACAATGAAAAACACGAGAGAGAAAAAAGAAGCCATTATCGCTCATGTTGTCACCGAATAAAACAGGGTAGCAGAGTGAGGAGAACTTGTTGTTCCTGGTGTGTTTGTTCAGCTCTGCTGCGTCGGGCCACCGTGGAGAAGCAGCTGGGACGGTACCAGCAGGCGGCGTGGAACCTGAGGACCGTGCTGCAGGCAGAACCTCACAACCTGGTCGCCAGCGTACGTACCATACACCCTCCGCGACTCAGACACGGTCCAATGATAGGATGCTGGGTTTCCCCATCCCCAACGCTCAGTACCTCTGTGTGTCCACTGGGTGTCCCCGTCGCTGCCTCAACATGGAGGAAGTGAAGCGGTATTGATTTGGTCGTGCAACGTATCTAGGAAACTGGCCCGTCCAATAATAACCACTTAAGCCGTTGTTTATTTTCCTGTTCTTCATTCAGAAACTCCTTATAGAGGTAGATAAGAAGATACACGACAGTACTGGGGATCGTCCAGGGAAAGGCAAGAGGATGCTGATCCAGGAAGTGGAGGAGGAAGTGGAGGATGGAGGTGAGAGAGGAAGGGATTAGACGCATGGGAATGTTCTAAGCGTGGGCGTTCTCGCCCATCCTATGTTAATCCGTCTGTTTAGGGTGGTGGAAGATGTGTCTGTAGGACTTTACACGCCTCATGGTTGACTCGGCCCTCAGAACAAAACATGAAACGTGACATCAGCTGATTCCCAAGGCAGTCAGGGAATAAGTAAACTATCTGCATATAGCAGAATATGCTCAACATATATAAAATAGAACCACATTTCTGTATTATTATTATTATAAAAAGACACGAAAGGACTTTGTATTGACATTCCCATTGATCTTAACACCAAATGGTTGCCAATTTTGACTGAACCTGAACCTAAAATTGCTCCCCACACTCTCTCTCTCTCCCTCCCAGACAATCAGAGCAGCCAACCCCTTAATGCTGGGCCTGATCCCCCCCCCCCAGTCTAAGACAAATAGTTTACCATCCTGAGCGCAGCCTCTGCCTGGTGTGCTAGGTTTAACAATGCTCTAATGCTCTTATTTACCAGAGTCTGGTGGACTAACACCATAAAGTTAACCAGGAACATGTTACAGCGTGAGGTGATCTCATTGGTTCTTTAAACAGAAGGACTGTAGTGTTATGTGGCAGAGTGGAATGTGTGCTTGGCTCTCCTCTGATCATTCAATCCCTACTCTAAGCGCCTGACAGGGGATTTGTCCTTTAATCCACCAGTAGAATCACTCCTGCTAATGGCGCGGGTGATTGCGTGAGGCCTCTGTGTGTGGTGAGTGTTTCAGACAGGTCTATCTCGCACAGCCCTGCTGATACCCTTCTAACCCACATCCTGTGGAGGGGGAACCTCTCCCCACACACACACACACACAGCCGTACCCTGGCCAGCCTACCATACTAGCATTTGCACATTTCACAGAATGTGCACACGCTCCCCCGCCCCTCCCCCACCGGCTGCCGTTGTGAAAGAGAGCGGTTTCCTGGAACTCCCCTTTCATGTGGCCGGGGGGAGGGACCCCTCCCCCCACCGTGATGTAAGCTCTGACTGCGTCCTGTGGGCGTGTCTCCTCGCTCCCTCTCTCTCTCTCTCTCTCCCGCTCTGGCTCTCTCTCTCTCTCCTGCAGCTCGTCCGGTCGAGCCTAGCCAGAGTGTGGGAGGGGAGCGTACAGCTGCTCCTGACGAGAGGGGAGACATGGGGAATGCGCAGAAGAAGCCCCATGGTCGGGGCGACGCGGCCCCACACGGAGAGGCCAACAGCTCCCACGGACACTGGAGGGGCAGGGGGGGGAGCGCCGACAAGTACAAGGTGGCCGGCCAGGAGGCCACGGACAAGGCCCAGACCAACGGAGCCCAGGGGGGGAGGAGGGGGACGGCGGAGCAGGTCAGCTCCAAGGCAGCGGGGCCGGCAGCCTCCCCCGCTGGCGGAGAGGGAGGCAGCAACCTGGATGCCCCCGCGGGGGCCCTGCCTCCTCCGCTGGCCAGGCTGAAGAACGAAGGCAACCTGCTGTTCAAGAACGGCCAGTTTGCCGACGCGCTGGAGAAATACTCCCTTGCCATTACGGGCTTCACAGACTCAGGTAGGCTGCCGGGCAGTGAAGGGTCGGCTGCTGCTGCTGCTGTTGTTGTTGTTTTCGCTCGGCTGGTTTTATCGCCGGCTGCGCTGCGCCGTGCGCTGCGACGTGTCCTGCGACGGTTTGCTTTGTTCAACACAAGATCTAAGAGCTTTTTTTTGGTTTCCTTTCGTTTGACTCATGACAAGCCTCATTCATTTTTTAGCCCAGTGGCTAGCTTCAGGTCCTTCCTATTCCCAGTTGGTGCTGTCTTACTATCATGTGTTAAGCTAGTGGCTGAAACAAATCAAAGGTCATCACTCATTGTGGAAATTAAGCTGATAACACCATTTTTACCCTGCTGGTGCATTATTATTGCGACTGAGCCCATTTAGCCCGATTTAGACTTTGAAACCTAGGAACCACAATGTGTGTGCTGGATTAGGCTGCGAAATATATGAGTTGTTATGTGAATATTTATGGAGCGGGTTGTTGCCGGTGAAGTGATGTGTGGTGTTGAGAGGGTGATGCGTCACGAAGAGCTTGTTATTCTGCCTGGTTTCTGTTTTAGCTCATGCCTCGAGTTAAGCCTCTCAGCTCAGGTCCCTGCAGGTCACATGACTCCTGATCATTCACTGTGAAATGGATTCTGGGAGACTGCAGTAGTAAATCTCTGACGGAGGAGAGGGAACTGCTTCCCCGGTCGCTCTCTCTTTCTGCCTCTCTCTTAGCCTTAGTCTCGCCGCTTTCTCGCTCGTTTCACTTTCTATGTCTCTCCCCTCTCTTCCTCTCTCCTTTTTACACTGTCTCAATCTGTGCCTCTCTCTCCTTC
The DNA here is from genome assembly GCF_963692335.1 of Osmerus eperlanus. Classification (NCBI taxonomy): domain Eukaryota; kingdom Metazoa; phylum Chordata; class Actinopteri; order Osmeriformes; family Osmeridae; genus Osmerus; species Osmerus eperlanus. The sequence continues at coordinate 15,369,103 of NC_085024.1, forward strand.
ATTCTCTCTCTCTATTTATTCCTCCTTCTTTCTGTGTCTTTCCGACTTTCGCTCCTCTCTTCCGTTTCTCCGACATCAGCACTTTTGCTGTGTTGCAGTGTTGACCAGTGATGTGAGACTGACCATCATCAGCTCGGCTCAGTTGACCATAGAGAGACCGTGACACTGTAGACCTCCCTGCTGACAGACTGGATCAGCCAGTACACTGTACAACTTGGTTTCTACGCCCCTTAGATCTCCAGTGCAATTGTAATTCATCTCTCAATGCGGTTAGACCGGCTTTTCCACCAGCAAGGCCATAAAACCAGCCCCAAAAGAACAATAATAATGTATTTGTTAAGTAAACAAATACAAACGTTGACATCGTTTTGGGAGATGTACTAAGTAATTTCATCCCAGGAGAGTCCTTTCGCGTTTGGTATGTTTTTGTTTGAACCAAGAGGCCCATTTGAAGGGTTTGTCATCATTTCCTGGCCTTATTAAAAACCCCACCCTGGTTGTAAGTGTTAGCAGCCAGTTGTGACGTGCCTAGACAGAGTGGTGTACCCACATGCTGGCGCCCTCAGACACATGATAAACGCCTCCTCACACGCATGAGGAGATTCACCGCAGGGCAGGGGTTCAGCACACACGCAGCTCCTCTTACCGTGCCATCTCTGTGTGCGTGTTTCCTGTAGGTATCGACAGCCCAGAGGATATGTGTATTCTCTATTCCAACAGAGCGGCCTGTTACCTTAAAGATGGCAACAGTCAAGACTGTATACAGGACTGCACAAAGTGAGTATCGCTAAGGAACACACACACACGTTGCCTGCGCACACACGCACAGAACAAAATGGTGAATGTGTGGTGATGGTGAGGATGAGCCCTGCTTCCTTCCAGGGTAAAGACCCTATTTGTCCCTCAATCCCTCCTTCCATCCCTTCTTCCATCTCTCTCTTTTCTTCCCTCTGTTTCTCCCTCCCCCTCCTTCCTTCCCTCCCTCTTCATATCACCCCCCTTTCCTCCCTCCCTCTTTTCTTCCTTCCCTTTCCCTCATGTCTTCCCCCCTCCTTCCCTCCCTCTTCCCCCCCTCCTTCCCTCCCTCTTTCCCCCCCTCCTTCCTTCCCTCCCTCTTTCCCCCCTCCTTCCTTCCCTCCCTCTTCCCCCCCTCCTTCCTTCCCTCCCTCTTCCCCCAGTCCTTCCTTCCCTCCCTCTTTCCCCCCCTCCTTCCTTCCCTCCCTCTTTCCCCCCTCCTTCCTTCCCTCCCTCTTTCCCCCCCTCCTTCCTTCCCTCCCTCTTTCCCCCCTCCTTCCCTCCCTCTTCCCCCCTCCTTCCTTCCCTCCCTCTTTCCCCCCCTCCTTCCTTCCCTCCCTCTTTCCCCCCTCCTTCCTTCCCTCCCTCTTCCCCCCCTCCTTCCTTCCCTCCCTCTTTCCCCCCCTCCTTCCTTCCCTCCCTCTTTCCCCCCTCCCTTCTTCCATCTCGTTCCCTGGACTGCTAGCCAGCAGATGCACTTT